>NC_066622.1:10357500-10545000 GCF_025201925.1 Gopherus flavomarginatus
ACTAGGCACTGATGGACACTCAGCTGTGTTTCTTTTGGCCTTGCCAAAAGTTTTTAGGTCATTGGGCTTTGGATATTACAGCAAATTAAAATCTTACAAGTTCAGAAACTTTGAAAATGACAAATAACTGACCCCCCCTCTGCTTTTTAAACTAATGATACTTCACTAAAAAGAGTCAAAGCTCTTTTATGATACCTGTTGCCAATATTAGTGCCACCGAATGATCTCATCTTTCATTCTGGCTAAATTCCAACATACAATTTCATTAACCCAGGTACTGCAGGTGATAAAACTCATTTTTCCCTTAAGAGACAGCTAAAAAGTACCAGTTATACATTTATGAAGTACCAGCAATCAAAATTATGGATTTTCTAAAAGGTTTTTAACTACTTTTATTGAAAGGAAAATCGCTGTCTCAGACGTTTGAGACACTATTGCTAATAATAAATTTTACCATTTAGACATAGCAGTAATATGGTAGACAGTGTCAATAAAAGTATGAAACAAAGATGATCTTGTCTTTCAAGTAATGCTTTCTGATTATAAACCGGAAATTATAATGTGAAACATAAACTAAGAACACTTTAAAAATATAACATATAATAATGTAAGACAATATGTTGAGGTATGTATATACAATGTGCAATAATATCTCATAATATATATACAGATACACATTTCAGAGATTGTCTAGTATACCTAGAACACTAACCACAAAATAAAAATTGTGTATATATGCATATAAAATTAAAATTATATGAATCTGACTGAACTCTCTAGCTCTTCACTTATGAATAAGTTAGGATGAAGTATACAAACATTTGTGATGTTATCTTTGGGCTACTTATCTAAAACTTTTCCTTCTAATATTCTATACATCACTAGAGGGCACTGTGGTATTTAGGCCACTCTGACCTCTTTAAGCAGTGTAACTATTGGAAAGGTCTTCAACTTCTGTACAATGTCAGAAAGGTTAATAACGATGTTGTAAAAGAAACTGCAACATTCAAATTTGAACAGAAGCTCAAAATATGAAACAGCCTAGAAAATAAAATCAGTTCTTTTATCAGTAAGTGTCAACATGTTTTCACAAAGAACAGATTTCATGGAACAACTAACTGTACTTCGGCTGCCTTATTAACATTTATAATGGACTAACAGTTGGAAACACCTTTAACCAGCAATTTTTATATTTATGTTTGAAAAATCAAATTGAGGACACCATGTATTTAAACAAAAACATATATAGACTAGTCTTTTCTGCTCTAACCATTGGATCAAAAGTTTTTGTTGTGCTAACTGCAGATGATTTCACTGCAGAACATTTTGACATGCAAATGATAGCAATTAATGTGTTTGAAATAATTTATGATTTCCGGCTTACTTCAACATGTATTAGCATATACCTGGTTTCTTTAACACACACTTTGTTTTTCCAAAACCACAAACATAGTTGCTGGAATTTCATGTGGAAGTGCTTAAGGGGTTGAAAGTTAACACTTTTGTGAGCTGAGCTGCCTCACAGTTGCTGCTAAACAAAAGCCTCTTTGTAGAAGCTTTCTTGAAATGTTTTCTTAACGTTCCAAGTAGTTTTAGGCAGGCAACTAAAGTAAACAAGATGTTACCATGATAAAAACACTTGTGAAAACATTACAGAGTGCACTTAATAGTTTCTTTCATATAAACCCTCCTTAGTTTCATTAAAGTTAAATTCACATGAAGCAGGCAACCAGCATCTCTCTATGTATGGTTGCCCCATCACTCAAAAGGGGTGTGTATCCCATTTAGAATACATAATCAAATTACTGATGTTATTCTGAGACTGAAAATACCCAAATCACGATAGCATTAAAATAAAAGAGGGGCACGGTTTGGTCCTGCACCGCAATATGGGCCCTGGATGCCTGTGTATCTTGATCAAGTACACCACAGCCCATCCGAACAAAGATTTCCCCAAACTAGCAGGGCTGTAAGGGGAGAACTGATCCCTTTCCTGCACATAATCTTTAAGAACACACGAGAATGAAATAAAGCGTATCAATTTTTAATGTAATTCCATATGATGCTGTTCTTTCATTTCAGATTACGATGTGGGTAATATGTAAATATACGATACAAGGCATGTCTGCTCCCTAAAGCCTTCAACCTGGGTTTTGTGGAGGTAGGAATAAGGCCCCTGGATTACAGCAGGGAAATTGGACTTGTTTTTGTTTTTTATATTAACTAAGTATTCTAGGCAATGCAGGGTGCAACTATTTAATTAGACTTAGAAGAAGCACCTGCTGATATCAATTAGCTCTTACTGATACAGCCACTGTATAACAACCAATGACTAAGAGATTACCAAAAATCCAAAAAACTAAAACTGCAACTTATTTGGAAAAGAAATAGGGAAATAAATGCCTACAATAGCCTGTGTGTCTGCTGGTTGTGATAAGCATCCTCCTGTTGGCTGTGAGTGAAAGACAACCAGGATTGTTATTTGTACAGTATTTATCTTTGAAATCAAGAGCCCTGCGGTGTACCTCACCTTGGGAACAAACACTACAGAATGATCACAGAAGAGTGTCAAATCTCTGTTTTTGATTTACCAACAGTTATGATATTTCCTTCTCAGGAGAAAAAAATATGAACCAGGATTTTAGACCTTCGAGTCCTTTTTCTCCTTTAACTATGGCATCATTTTATTGGCATATAGCGCTTTCATTCCGCATATAACTTCTCTTCACTCTCTAGAACAGATCCTTTCACTTGGGTGAATGAAATTAAGTAATGCTCAACTGACATGGAAACTGTATTTCACTTAGTGGGGGCTATTTTTTTTTTTATCTTGGGCTGGCTATTAAAAGACCCGCGCCTTCAAAGATTTTACAGCTACAGTGGGTACAATTACAATTGTCTACCGTTATGAAAGCTTCAACCATTTTCAACATTATTTCCTACCTATCTTTTCAGTAAATAATAAACTTACATTTTATTGTTATTTTTGAAAGGGCATCCACTGCACAATAGGGGCAAGAAATCTGGAGGACTACAGTATCATTATATAAAGTGCTACTCGCTTCTCTAGCAATGTCAATTTGCTGCCTGGGGATATCTATTCTGCATACATTCTGGGTGAACTATCACACAGCACTGATATCATTTTGTAGAGAGATAAACCCTTGGATTGTAGAATTTGTGTACTGGGAAATTTAGGCAACTCAACAGGCTGCTGCTGTTGTTGAGAGACAATTTAAGAGAGGGAAAAAAAGACACTTCAAAACTGGAAGTGGAAAAAGAATTTAAATATAGAGGTTAGGATGGCTTAGGAAAAGTACAGATAGAATCTTTTACCTGTAGGCTATGGCTCAAATTTAGCCAAGGTTATAAATTACCTGAAATTGTTACAATCTACTGGTTGTTCACAGATCTCTATGAAAGGAGTGTGTGGTCTCAGTCCACCTCCTGGTGGGACAGATGAACATACCACAGATGAATCACCACAGCTGACACTAATAGGAAACCTTTCTTATAGTGTCAGCAAAAAGCCCCATGACTGAATGCACCAACACTGAACTACCCATCATTCATAAATGTGGCCCCACCATGTTGGGAATGAGGGGTTCAGGCACACAGACAGATATTCTACACTGTCTCTATCCATGCTGCATTACCTAAGCATGGCAGAATTCCGACCCATTATCGTGCTCATTACTATCTTACTCCATAAGTAGTTCTACTAAAATTAGTGGGATCCAAACCCAGAGAAGGGACTACTCAAAGTGAGTAAAGATGGCAAAATCTGCCCCATGTGAATAAACAGAGAATTCCAGTCTCCAAAGCTGTCAAATCCAGAACCTTTCCCTTCACTAAATGTAATGAAATTTAGAATTGTTTTAAAGAACTAAATGTTAGAGAATGGCATATGAATATAAATGAGCTGGCAAGTATGAGAGATTAGCATTTATTTCACTAACTGAACAACAGGATGAACTGAAAGAAATGAGGCCACTCTTCATGGAAATCTATGACTAGTACCTTCTTATTTTGTAATCCTCTTATAATGAGACCCTTTTCATGACTGCACCACTCCTTACTTGTAATGTATGCTCAGACGGGGCCTGTTCTTGCTTTCACTGAAGTCAAATGTGGGGTTTGCCAGTGATTTGACTGGGACCAGGATTGACCCATTGTGTTTTTATCCAGGCCTCAACATACCATTTTAAAAACAAAACAAAAAAACACAACAAAGTATTCTTCAGAACTGTTCCGACAAAGAACAGATGTATCTAAGACTGTTTCCTAAAGATTTGGGAATGAATTCTGCTCAGTTGCTCCAGTGTCCATCTCAAGCAATTCTGTGGATTTCTATGAATTTATTCCACTTGGATTGCATTGTAAATATGACAGTAGAATTTGGCCTTTTGTGCATTCAATCCACAAACATTGCTGGGGCATTTGGTCTGTGTTGGACGTAACGACAACACAGCCATAGCAAATCTAGGAGCTGCTAGCACACATCAAAATTCAAGAGGAGCCCAAATGTACCAACAGTCTAATTGTGCCTTGTGATCCACTTGGAGATATATGTGATGCAGTATTAACATATTTACACTTCAGCTTTGAGGGAGGAAGTGGATACTTACAGAAGAGCATTGTGAGATTTATTACAACCTTCCCTTCCCTGTGTTGGGAGCCAGGCATCAGGCATTACCACACACTAGCCAATAATGCACTGGTGATGCAACATGTAAAACTGTATATTTTGGCAATGAGGAGAGGTCAGCAGAAAACAGCAGGGGCCTAATAAATATAATTACATTTTATTTTTAGTGTAGACTTTGTTCATTAGTTACTTATTTGACATTAAATTAATTTCACCTGACGGCTTGCAATTCTCTCTGATCAATTAAGGTGTTAATATAAGACTAAATTGCAAAATTAATTGAAATAAAGGTTAATTAAAGCTGCATTGTGTAAAATTTCAGTAATTTTAAAACAAAAATGGAATATTCAAATAGAAAAACACTTTAAAGTAGACTGAACAAATTCAAACACTATGTTTTATAGCAGCATAGTATACAGGAGACTATTTGAGTCACAGTGGACTTCTTCCTAAAGGGATAATTTACCATCCCCTATTAAAATGTACATTAGATATAATCCAAAACCAACTGAAATTAATGGGAGTTTTCTATTGCCTTCAATGAGCTTGGGATCAGGCCCCTGATGAGTGAGTGAGAGTAAAAAAATGACAGGATATGCTCAGAGTAAAATATAAGTGCCAAAAAAACAAAAACAAAAAAACAAAAAAACCCTACCACCCAAACCTCCTCCCTCACTTACTTTAGAAATGATTGGAAGTCTTCACAAACTGCTTCACAGCCTGGCCATTTGCATACACCATGTCCATAGAGCGGATGGCTATGTGAGTGCTCCTCATGGGATAAACTGAAGGAAAGAAACAAAAAGGAAGGAGGAGAACCACTGTAACTGAAGGCTCTGAATAAATTCATCTTGGCAAACACACAGGTCGAACACCACAACAAATAGAGGATCCAAAAATATACCATTACAGTTCACGAAACCTATTTAATTTTGTTTTTAGAAATCAAGGGCAGGGTACATATCATTTGCAGACTGAATACATGTGCCATCCAAGAGCTCTCTTGTACGTACCTCCTACATTTCATTCATTAAGTAAAAGCTTTGTAAAGAATTTAAATGAACACAGAAGGGGAAAATCATTTGATAGACTTGCTTAAAACTACTTGATTTTTTGATGAGAAATTTATGAATATTACACATTGACAGTTCAACTGCATCAGAATGAACAGCTATTCCTGAACATCAGCACAGTGTCTTAAAATATAATATATCCAGGACTTAACATTCCAAATTATTATATAAAGGAAAAAAACCTGGCGTTTGAGCTCTATTTTTAACACCATATTGTCCATCAAGCATTTTCTTCTCCTTACGACGCTGCCTTTTTTGCACTACAACAGACTTTTTACACTCTAATAAAAGTGAATCACAAATGTTTTCAAACGTAAAATTCATCGTAAAAAAGGAAACATGTAATAATCAAAGAATTCTGCAATACCAAAAGGTTAGCAGAGGCTATTACCATGTCTAAGCTTTGGTAGAAATATCACAGTGCTTACCAACTACTGAAGCTAAGGTTAAAGAAAAAAATTCTTATGAACATTAAGGGGTTAATCCTCTAGTGGGATTCCAATCAATACGTAATGATTTGACTGCACTGATCCAAGTCATGAGACGCTTTGATCCAGGCCATGAGGTGCTCAGGGAAATGTATCTGTTGCACTAACTGATGAACCATATTCTAAAATATCTTCTTTATTCAACTTCTGCATGGAAACTTCTTAAGTAAAGGAAATATTTTTGCAACAATTTCCGTAACCTTAGATGGCTTTAAGCATTAAATGCCAAAATAATATTGAGGGCTCTATTTTATACTCCCTCATACACATCTATTTTTCATAGCAAATCTTTTTGCTACAGTGTACTTCTGCCGTCTTATGAACTTCAAACACACGCAAAGGATATGACTGCATACCAGCACCTAGGTGGGGTTTTATGACTTTTTTTATCCTGGATTACAGGTATAGTTATGGATAAACACCTACATTTTGCCATCTTATGTTTATGCACATGTGGAAATGTCATTTGTTCTTGTTCTGGAACATTATCTCACCATGTATTACAACCAAGAGTACAGTTACATTCTTTCTTTTTTACCGGATATGAGAACCACACTGTTGTCTCAAACACTCCCTGTTGTCTCAAACAATAAGAAACACATGAGAATATTCCTCCAAGCCTCCCAGTTTCCATTACATCTCATTTTAGGCCCAATAGAAATCTTTGGACAATTGAGGGACACTTAACACTTTCTGAAGGTAAAAGGTGTTTGGAAAAATATTACAAAAATGTGCATAAGTGTTAATTTCCATTTTTCCATCTTTTCCAAGAAGTTCTAAAACTCAGCAACCTAATTCTCCTACAAAACATAGGTGGGGTGACCAGATATCCCGATTTTATAGGGACAGTCCCGATCTTTGGGTCTTTTTCTTGTATAGGATCCTATTACCTGCCACCCCCCGTCCCAATTTTTCACATTTGCTGTCTGGTCACTCTGAACATAGGAGGCTCAGAGGGTCACAAAGACCTTGTCTATATGGGAACTTTTTTCAGATGATCTTCAATCAGCTTTCAAAACAAACGAGGAGGGAGAAACTATAGCTGATGAGTTGTTAAAAGAATGAAGGAACCAATCCACTCTCTGCAAGGAAGTTATAAAAATGTTAAATCACATGTGTATTCTCAACTGAAAAACAGAGTGCCTGCGTGAAGGAACATAGTCAACTCAAGCCAGATATGGTGCAGAGTGTCAGGTACACTCTTAGAGGATATGGAAGGAGAAGAAGAATTTAAGAATACTGATATGTTTAGTAACATCACTTTTTATATCTTAAAATATGAACAAAATGCTGCAAACCTCAGGAGAAAATGAGAGAAAAATCTAAAATTGGTATCTTGTCTTTATTTTTATTTTATTAAGAGGTTCATTTGATCCTGACAGATTAAATAACGAAATCCAGATAAAAGGCTAGGCTTGACAGTTACAAACGCAAAACCAAAACAAATAAACTTGTATATCACAGGCCCGATCTACAGCCATGCTGGCTAGGACTCTGCAAAAATAGCTCTGCTGGCAAAAGCACCGTGTAGATGGGGTTATTATACAGTATTGGCCAAAATGTCCTTTTGCTGGCATTGTTTATTTCATTTGGGGAACCGGTATAAGTTATTCCATGAAAGAAACATTTTGCCAATGTAAGCTGCAGCTTCCCTATGAGGGTTTGTTGGTATAGCTATATTTGCAAACCCTTTCTAGTGTAGACAAGGTCTCAGTCTATTTGCTCAACAGCATAATAAAGCTGGATACATTTTAGGACTGAAGTCTTACTAGGAGCATTTGCAGTCAATACTAAATGTAGACCTGGCTGTTCTTAAAATTAACAGATTTTTAATGTGGCTTGTTGTGTTTTTTATCAACAAGTTTTACAGCACAAGGATAAAGGGCAGGAAAGTAAGTTTTGATGTTAACATCCCATTAAGATCAATGAAGACATTCATAGCTATGCTAGTGGTATGGTTTAAATGTGTTTGTCAGACTCAACAAAACTTTAGCATGTCAATTTACATAGTAAATGTTACGCGCACAACCAAAGTGACTAGGAAACTGCAATGTGACACGAAACAAGACAAAGTAAATTTTCAAAGGGTTCTGCAGGGTTTTCAGCATTGTAAATCCCATTATAATGCCAGTGGGAGTCATACAGTTTAAACACCTAAATGGATTTTTTTAAATTAACCTCTTAGATTCTAAAGCCTACAGCCAAGTCTATGGGAAGATCCCAGGATCACTATGCATATTGTTTTAAATTGGGGTTCAAATCTTTTTCCTCCCCTCCAAGGATCTTCTGCATGATAGGGAGGGCACTACTGTACTCTGCCCAAAAATGTTCAACGTATATGACTGAAGGTGTCTATTTGAATGCAGAGTTTTAACTATATCCATGGGAATTCCTTATGTTAACCATAAATGGAAACATAAAAAGTCAGCACACCCACCGTATATTTTAAATGGCATTATACCCAAAGCACACATACAAGGAAGATTCCACCACCATTCAACAATGAACAGAAATGCTCAAAGTTTTTTTTGGAAGTAGCTATTTTTAACAAAGATTAAAAATGCAAACACTTCTGGTAGTGACTTTTTTGAAATTACTTGTTCCTTTACTTCTTTGCCACTACACTATTCTTGGATCTTTGGTGGTGTATTTTGGGGACTTTCACATGCCCAGATAAGTGTCCTGTTAATCAATCTGGTCCATCCTGCTTCTATTGATAATACTAAATATTGCCTGTTTGTTCAGGGAAACTAGAATCTTCAAACGGATTTCTCCAGAAAAAGACAGATGAGCAGAACAAGATTATGTACTGCATTTGGCATAATGAGGAAAAGACAAGAAGAAAATGAAAAATGAATTAAGAACTTGATTTTCCTTCAACTGTTCCAAGTATTAGACTTTGGGTCTAATACATTAAAAAAAATTGTTTAAAAACGTTTGTGTGAAAACATGACTTCTAAAATACTGCCACATACAGAAAGACCACGGACACATGCAGATCGTAGAAGACAAGAATATTGGCAGGAAGAACAAATAAATCATTTGTTCCAGATCTTCCCCATTGATTTCTAATGACATTGAAAGAGCGTATGTGATTTTCTCGCTCTCTCTCACTCACACACAAGTTCATGGATAACCTGCCATGAATACATGTGATGTACAACAAGTTTTTGGAAGTAAATCATATAGCATTACATAATTTAAACAAGGCAGACCTCTGCACAGTTTATTTTTCTATGCCCAGTGGATTTGGATTGCCCTTTCTTATTTGTAAATTATCTGTTGGTGAAACACTTAACAGAACGCATCCAAAATAATACAGGGGCATGATAAGATTAGATGCAGGCACATGAAATATAATACTTCAGCCAAGCACACTTTGTTGTGTAATTCTCTTTCTTAATGACATGGATCATGGAGTAACAAAAATACAAATGATAAATCAGAAAATCCCTAACACGTGTCCACTTAACATTTATTTTTGATGCTTTCAGTGTCCTGTCTCCATGCAGACTCCCTGTAACTGCTCATCCAGGTGGGATGAGGACAAGGGACACCCTGGCACTCTTATGCTAAACCCTGTCTTCAGCATCCATCTTGTAGATCCTCTCACAATCTATGTCTTCTTCAAACAAAGCACTGCATTGTGCTTCCAACCTACGAGGGCCCTCCTCAGGCTTCAGAAGTAAGTTCACTATGTGCATTCTACCTCCAACAAATAGTACTGTTAAATAAATCTGTAAATAAACAGAAGCCATTCAATTACTGCAGCCAGTTGAGCTTTTTAGGTTTGAGACATGAAATTTCTACAATTGATTGCTCCATTTCTGATACCTGAGATCCTCATTGTAAATACAGAACCACATTTTCCCCCTGGAGAAACCACAGACAGCAAGGCCCAAATTGAGAAAGGAAATGACAGTCCCCCTAAGATGCACAGTGCCAGTATCTTGGTGAGAAGAGTGGCACTTGGTTTTCCAAGTGTCCTGTGCTGATTTCGGATATGAATGACTATAGTCAACATGCTATTCAGCTGCAAAAAGCAGAAGCTTACTCTCTGTCCAATTCTCTTGTTTTCCCACCATATTCTAGATCTAAGAGGACCACTTGCAGTGCAAAATTTTGTCTCTTAAATCTCCATTCTTTGACCAACTTTAAAACTCATAACGTGTGACTGTCAAAGACCAAAGTTACTCAGCAGATGTGCTTACAGGAAAGATGATCCTGTTTTATTTCTAATGGTCAAGCTAGAATCAGAGAACTGAGGTATGTTCTTAATGGCTTGTGCATCAGCATCATTAATAAAGATTCTACAGGCCAAATAATGCCTACAGTTATATCTGTGCAATAACATTGTCTTCAAATTCTATTCTTGGTTAAACATTTGCAACCCTTCAATTTCCTCAGTTGCAAAGGTGCAACTTAGGGCATAATTTGGCTTTGCAGTCAGAACTTAACTAGCAATTCTCTCACTAGTATAAAAAAGCATAGAGTACTTTTCTTTATTGGCTCTGCAATGTACACGGCAGTAAAAACAAAAAAGAAAAAGAAAAAAGCTTAGTCATTAAAGTAACTAGAAATTACTCTGAATCAGCACAGGGTCTGTTGCATAAGAAAGTGCTGTTCTTAGTCATTTTTCAGATTAGAATTGGCTAAAAGGAGTTGCTTTTAAATCAACAAATTATTCTTCTAAAGAAACTTAATAATGCTCTTCATGCTGGATTTTGCTAACTGGTAAAATGGAGCAGGTGACATTGAAATAGCTCTGCAGAGGTATCCGTTATAATCAACAGTAAGACGTTTAACAACCTCTTGCAACATTACAACAACAATTTATCTAGTTTATCAATTAGGCCATACCTACCAACTAGCCCTGAGGAATTGGGCACCAGGATTTCAAACACTGGCTGAATATTGACATAAGAGCTGTGTGCGGATCCAGGAAACCGAGGAGGTGCGACCCTCAGTAATAATGTCCCAGGCATCACAGTGTACTATGCCTGAAGGTTCACAAATCTTGAAATACTTCATATTCCATTACACCTCTTCAACACTGGTGAGGGGTGACAATCATTGCCAGAATAGTGAGGAAAACAGAGAGTGATGTAAGAAGCCGTACTTGATTCCCTGTTACTGTTGTGAAGAATATTCTTCTGCTTTAATGGAATTGAGAGAATGACTGAGTCACCTGCACAGCAAAGGATGAAGGATCTGTGCAGTATCTTCCGCTACTCCCTTGGAAAGACTCTGCACAGTGCTTGAAGAAAACCGGGAGTGGGGGTACTAGCGGGCACGGGCTGAATTGGGAGGGGGAAGGATTGGGTTCCTCCCCCTCCCCTCCCAGGGCCAACAGGAAATGACTTCAACGTTGTCAGCTGCTTACAGAGTAAATTTCTGGGTACAACAGAGCTCTTTTGTCCAGATAGAGGTGTTGGAAATATAGCTCGCTTGTCATTCCAAGTTCTTCCTTTTGTGGTCTCCTGGTTCTTTTATTTTGTCTCAGACTAACAGAGAAACCAAGCTCTATAACAGCACAGTTACACGATTGTTTTTAACCTATACAGCACTGATTATCTAACTCTCAGTCTGTACTGCTGTGATTTTGACAGAAGGAAAATTTTATATTAAATATATCTATCCATCAAATTATTTACAGCATATCAGACAATGGAGTGTCCATACTCTTTAGAATGTGTGTGTGTCTTTAGAATGTCTTCCTTCCTCGCAGTGTGTTCTTTGCCTCTTTTGCACCCTATGACCTTCATCATCTCAATTTTCCATCTACTTTTAAAATCATGTTTAATTAGAGGATTTCACATTCCCTTGTGATATCATAGCCATGTTTAGAACTTCCAACTGGAGTGAAGTATCAGAGGGGTAGCCGTGTTAGTCTGGATCTGTAAAAGCAGCAAAGAATCCTGTGGCACCTTATAGACTAACAGACGTTTTGGAGCATGAGCTTTCGTGGGTGAATACCCACTTCGTCAGATGCATGACAACTGGAGTGATTATGTATTAATATAGTAAGTGCCAGATTTATGCTTTTTTTAAAATAATTGAGATTGTTAATATCACAGGAACATAAGACTGGCCATACTGGGTCAGATCAATGGTCCATCTAGCCCAGAATCCTGTTTTCTGACTGGCCAATGCTAGATGCTTTAGAGGGAATGAACAGAACATGGTAATTATTGAATGATCCATCCCCTGTTGTCTACTTCCAGCTTCTGGCAGTTAGGACACAATGCATGGGGTTGCATCCCTGATCATCTTGGCTAATAGCCACTTATGGACCTATCTTCCATGAACTTATCTAATTCTTTTCTGAGCCCCGTTATACTTTTGGTGTTCACAACATCCCTTGGCAACAAGTTCCAGAGGTTGACTGTGTGTTGTGTGAAACAGAACTTCCTTTTGTTTTAAACCTACTGCATCTTAATTTCATTGGGCATCCTCTGGCTTGATAGACATCTATCACATCCCCCCTTAGGCTTCTCTTTTCCAAGCTGAAAAGTCCCAGTCTTTTAAATCTTTTCTCATGCGGAAGCGGTTCCATCCCTCTCATCATTTTTGTTGCCCTCTCTGTATCTTTTCCAGTTCTAATATATCTTTTCTGAGATGGGTAACCAGAACTGCATGCAGTATTCAAGGTGCATACCATGCATTTATATAGTGGCATTATGATATTTTGTGTCTTATAATCTATCCTTTTCTAATGGTTCTTAACATTGTCAGGTTTTTTGACTATCACTTCACATTGAGAGCATGTTTTCAGAGAACTATCCATAACTCTAAGATCTTTTTCTTGAGTGGCAACTGCTAATTGAGAAACCTCATTATTTTGTATATATATTTGGAATTATATTTTCTGATGTGCATTATTTTGCATTTATTAACATTGAGTTTCATCTGCCATTTTCTGACCCAGTCACACAGTTTTGTGAGATCTCTTTGTTACACTTTGCAGTCTGCTTAAGACTGATTTATTTTGTGTAGTTTCATACCATCTGCAAACTTTGCCGCCTCGCCCCTTTTTCCAGATTGTTTTTTAATATATTGAACACAACTGGTCGCAGTACAAATTCCTGGAGGACACGGCTATTTAACTCTCTCCAGTCTGAAAACAGACCATTTATTCCTACCCTCTGTTTTCTGTCTTTTAACCAGTTACTGATCCAAGAGAACACCTTCCTTTTTATCCTGACTGTTTACTTTGCGTAAGAGCCTTTGACGAGAGACCTTACTAAGGCTTTCTGAAAGTCCCAAGTACACTATATATCCACTGGATCACCCTTGTCCACGTTTGTTGATCCCCTCACAGAATTACAATAGATTGGTGAGGCACAATTTCCCTTTGAAAAACTGAGTTTACTCTTATCAGACACATAGATGATCATGATTTGTTGGGTAATTCTGTTCTTCACTACAGTTTCAACTAATTTACCTGGAACTAAAGTTAGGCTTACTGGCTTGTAATTGCCAAGATCACCTCTAGAGCCTTTTAAAAAAAATTGGCATTGCATTAACTATCCCCCAATCATCTGGTGCAGAAGCTGTTTAAGTTGTAGGTTACATACCACAGTTAGTAGTTTTGCAATTTCACATTTAAGTTCCTTGAGAACTCTTGGGTGAATACTATCTGGTCCTGGTGACTTATTAATGTTTAATTTATCGATTTGTTCCAAAATCTCCTCTACTGACACCTCAATCTGGGACAGTTCCTCAGACTTGTTCCCTAAAAAGAATGGCTCGGGTATGGGAATCTCCTTCACATCCACTTTAGTGAAGACAGATGCAAAGAATTTATTTAGCTTATCCACAGTGGCCTTGTCTTCCTTGAGTGCTTCCTTAGTACCTCGATCATTAATGTCCCCACTGATTGTTGGGCAGGCTTCCTGCTTCTGATGTGCTTGATTTTTTTGCTGTTACATTTTAGGTCTTTTGCTAAATTGCTCTTCAAATTCTTTTTGGCCTAATTATACTTTTACACGTGACTTGATAAAGTTTATGCTTCTTTCTATTTTCCTTAGTAGGATTTGACTTCCAACTCTTAAAGGATGCCTTTTTGCCTCTAACCACTTCTTTTACTCTGTTTAGCCATGCTGGCACATTTTTGGTCCTCTTATTGTGTTTTTTTTTAATGTGGGGCATGCATTTAATTTGAGCCTCTATTATGGTGTTTTAAGCGTCACTCTCGTGACTGGACCTTTTAATTACCATTTAAGCTAGCTCAGTTTTGGTTAGTTCCCCTTCCTGAAGTTAAATGCTACTGTGGTGGGCTTCTTTGGTACTTTTCCTCCCGCAAGGATGTTACGCTTAATTACATTATAGGCACTATTACCAAACAGTTCAGCTACATTCACCTCTTGGAGCACACCCTGTGCTCCAGTTAGGACTAAATACAGAATTGCTTTTCCTCTTGTGGGTTTTAGGACTAGCTGCTCCAAGAAGCAGTCATTAATGGGGTCTAGAAACGTTATCTCAGCATCCTGTCCCAAAGTGACATGTACCCAGTCAATACGGGGATAGCTGAATTCCCCCATTATTACCAAATTTGCTATTTTTATACCTTCTCTAATCTCCCTGAGTATTTCACAATCACCCTCTCCATTCTGGTCAGGTGATTGGTAGAATATTCCCATTTCTGTATTATTATTGTTCAAATACAGGATGTTTGTCCATTCCAGAGAGATTCTATTGCACAGTTTGATTAATTTAACATTTTTACTATGTTTGAATCTATGCTTTCTTTCAGATATAGAGCCACTCCTCCACCAGCACGAACTACTCTGTCATTTCCATATATTTTGTACTTTTGTATTGCCATGTCCCATTGATTATCATCATTCCACCAAATTTCTGTGATGCCTATTATATCAACATCCTAATTTAATATCAGGCACTCAATTCACTAATCCTAGTAGTTAGATTTTTAGCATCTATATACAAGCAAAATTTGTCATTTTTTGTTGTCTGCCATTATGTGATGTGACTGAATGGGGACTATTTTTCATTTGACTGTTTCTTTTCAGTTCTTACCTGTACTCTATCAACATCTATCCTCTCCTCTTTACTAGGATATAGAGAATCCCCATCAATAGAGCCTCCCCTACATGAATTATTTGGCCTCAAAATGCAGAGGATAACATTAATTAACTAGGAGTCTGAAATAGGAGACATTAATCATGTGTGAGAAACTTAGTCCTCCTTTGGGATTCATAAATTAACAGGCTAGAAGGTGCCATTGTGATCATCTAGTCTGATCTCCTACAAAAGACACAGGACTTGAATCCCAGATCATCATATTAAAAGTCTGATGCTCTACTGGCTGCCCTATCCAGGCTCACAACACGTCTGAGCCAGGGATGATTTTAAACCATTCTAATCTTAAAGTTTGTCAGCACAAGTAACGGGAAGAGAATAAAGTACAATAAAGCACAATAGCATCAATATGTAAAAATAGTGTTTCATCTCTCACAGGAATTGCAATATTGATCTAATGGTAATGGCATTAAGGATAGAAAAACACTGGCTGTAAAACTCATTGTCATTTGCAAACCCCTATTCAGTGTACCTCACACAATCCATGTAAGATCTGATACCTGCCTCAAAGAGCTTACAGATTTAGGACAACAACAGGGAGATGTGGAAGAGGCAAACAGGAACGATAATGATCACACAGTTACTCAATATTCTTATTTCTCCAATCTATTAGGCTCCATCACATTTCACAGACTGCCAACGTGTTCAGGTTTTATAGAATGATACATTATTTGATGCAAGATACCCCATTTTCAGTCCCAAATCTGAGGAGGTACAGGGCCATTTGGAACTGATGCTGTACTTCTGTGACTTGCCGGTGAATTCTGTAGTTACTCAAAAGGCACAAAAGAAAAACGAATGATAATAAAGTCAAACTCTGTGTTTGGCTACAGGTGAAAAGTCAAGAAATCAGGTGAAAACCAAAAAGTTAGAGATCCATATTTCACTAAATTAAGAAACAAAATGACAACCTTAATGAATTAATTATACTGATCTAGTACTGACCACAAATAGCTTTAAGGAGAATTAATGAACAACTCTGCCCTTTTCAAAATGTGGCAGTTTTTCCATTCAGAAACCCTCATCTAGTTTACCTATATTGGTTTGGGAAGGGGAAAAAAAAAAACTTAATCCCTCCCTCCAAAAGGCATTAACCCATACCAAGACCCAGGACCAATGGAAATTCATGTTTTACATCAAACTCATTGGAAAAAACAGAAATGGTAAATTAAATTGCAAATGACTACAACAACTTCAGATAAACTGGGTTAAAATCTGCTGCTCACAGCTGAAATCCTGTCTGATGTTTTTTACCTGTGTTCACACACACTCACACTAGCACGTATATTCATGCAGATGACTAAATATAGAGCCATTCTGTAGATATTGCAACATGCGGTCCCAGTAATGCATTGAAAAATTCTGACTGGCACCTAATGGTTAGCAACAGAAATTGCTGTCTGGCCAACCTTGGGACCATTTGCTGGGCAGCTGCTTCAAGGAAGTTTCTTCACCAAGTTTAGCTAAGCAATCAGATTAAGAGAGAATCAGGGATTGACTATCCCATCTCTATCCCACCTGTGTGGCCCCCTGCAGGAGAGAGGATGCAGTAACGTCCCTTAGCAGAGACATTGTGACAGGGTGACAGAGTAGGTAGAGACCTCAATACCTTTCTGCTGTAGTGGATTATAGGTAGCAGACAGATTAGAATGTCATAATGCTCCCGTCTGAACCTAAAAATCTATTAATCTATGATAGAACATATTTGGTTACAGCTAAAATTATGAAGCTCTAAATGTATTATGCACATTTTCCAATATGCATATTACCACCCTCTACTTCTGACATCTCACCAAAACTGCTAAGGACTTGTATAACCACTAGTTTAACATGCCACTTCAGAGAATTCTAGTGCACCTTTCTAGAACACCTAGGAGAAGTGCTCATCACAAAAACCATTTTTATTCTGTCGCTTCTTTCAGCTGCAAGCGCCAATCTCCATTTGATTTTACTATAAACAAGTTTGTCTACTATTTAAAACTGATCTTTTTTTTCAGTTTGGTGCCTGAATCTCATTGTAAAGAGCACATCAGAAATACCTAGACAAATATGAATTGAAATGCTGGATTTTTAGATTTTATCATTACTAACTAATGAGAACAATTTCTCTCTCTCCTCTTTGTAACTTCACTTCATATACTTGCATATCATAATCACATGCTCATACTGCCTCTATTTTTCCAGGGCGTAGATCTTTAATTCCCTTTAATCTTTCTTCATAGCCCATTCCTTCCAAACCCTTTATCATCCTAGCTGCTCTTTTCTGTATTTGCTCCAATTTCTCTTTATCCTTTCTGCAGGATAGTGCCTAGTTGCATGTCTTATTTTGACTGTGGTTTAAATGGTGCTTTGTACTGTGTAACAGGGAAGAAGAGTCTTAAATGTGAAAAACATGTTTGTACAGCCCAAGACTACATTTACCTTCTTAACTATGGGTTACAGCAAATGACTCACTTTAATTTCTCATGCTCTATAGTGCCTACGTCATTTCCCACATAACCGATGCTTAGTAGCTGATGGGTCATTTTGAACATGTATTTTGGATTTTTATTGTCTACTGGACAACTCTCTACTTATCCTTGTTGAATTTCATTTTATTCCTCTTTGCACAGTCCTCTAATTTATTCAGATGACGTTCGACAGATTCAGTAGCTTGGGATCACATTCTTCTCTAATTAAGTTAACAGTCTGACTATTTTTTCCTCACTGATCTTTAACACAGCAATTCCTGTTGCTCCTGTATACAGAATTCGTTCTGGGGACGAGAGAGAGGAAAGCTCTACGGTCTTATTTAAGCATATGCCTAACTCTAAGCACGTAAGTAGTCCCCATTGACTTCAACGGGACTTGAGCTTCAATATCTTATGTAGAAGATCATATGTACGAGTACATTTTCTACAGTAACTTTAACTGTAAGAACAGAATCCGAGAAGGGGAAAGTCTTCTGCCCGAATATTGCCTGGTCAGGTGACCAATTACATGGACTATTACACTAATATTTTACCATGATGATTCCACAGGCACAACAAAAACAGCACAGAAGGCGATTTTCACATCATAAACACTGTGAATTTGTTTTTTATGCCTCCTCCCACTAAATAATCTTGCAACATCTTTTTTTTTCTTTTAATTTACATGCCGTTTTGTAAATATACTCTAAAAGTGTGAGGAAAATGTATTATAAGAAAACAATGAAAATATATTAAATTATTTCTGCCACATGCTTTCCCCCAGGGAACATTATAAAAAGCACCAAAATTCATAGGACACAAGTCTATCCGTTTCCTCAGGGAAGCATGCTGAATCGTACAGGTAGTGTAAATATCATATGCTGTTGCAGGTGTTAGGCTTTCTATTTGTTTTTGTTTACTAAAAGGCATAACAAATAGTCACACTAAAGCAGAATAACATTTGGCAAGAAAATCTTGGATACCAGAGCAGCCATACATTTTGCTTTCTTGTTAATAACTTAAAGCTTTTTCAAAGACACACATTTTCCACATGCTCCATTGCGGAAATCCCGTTTGCCATACTCTGCCCATGTTGTGATGTGGGTCAGCTCCCATTCAAGGAGTGGTTCATCACAGGATACTTGGGGTATGTCTATACTGGAAAGAAAAACCCATGGCTCCAAGTTTCAGAGCCCAGGTCCACTGATTTGGACTCATGGGGCTCGGGTTGAGGGACTAAAGATAGCAGCATAGATGTTCCTGCTTAGGCTGGAACCTGTTACTGGATTTCAGAGCCTGAGTTGAAACCTCTACACTGCTGTTTTTTAGCCCCACAGCCCGAATCCCATGAGCCTGAACCAACCGGCTAGGGCTCTGAGACTTGGCATCTCGGGGTTTTCCTTGCAGTGTAGACATACCCTTAGAGAGACACTGCAGACTTGCTGAGAACATACCGCTCTTCTGGAAAGGTAAATTCAACTTACATCACAAGCAGAGCATGTGGAAGAAAAACAGTAGCACAACACAACAGAAAAAAAGGGAAGAAAAGGACCACGTTTGTGCAAGTTCTGAGTTAACTCACAGTCTAAACAACTAAGAAAATGTTTCTTCTAAGAATGATTTCCTGTAAACTCTGCACTGGTATGCTGCAAACAGAACTCTGCACCTGCAGAGTTAACCATGTGCTACTAAGAGTAACCAAAAATGAAACAAGCAAGATTGTTCTGGAATTTGCTCTGAGCTGAATGTTTTTTTTTTTATTAATGTTATAACTTGGATTCTACAATAAAACAAACGGCAGAACATAGGTTGCTGAGAGTTAAAACCTACTTTTCACACTACATTGACCACAGCACCCACAGGCACAGCTACAATGTCTTTCTATGAATGGGACAGATTGCCATATGGATGCAGACACTGAACAAGCTGTACAACTCTTGGTGACAAGTGCCTAGGGGACTGTCCTATATTAGCACCACCTGTGCTGTGGAAATTGCGCTCTGTATATGAAATGGCATTTAAGGACCCATCAGGATGTTATTTTTGAGTACACACAAAAAGGAAAATTACAGTTAAAAGAATTCTCTGGCGAGCATATCCGTTGCTCAATTCCTGAAATAGTTTCCCAAAGGAATAGTTATCTTCTTTATTCACACAGCCTGAAATGACAAGCTGCAACACGTACTAAGAATTTCCCTTTGTGTGCTTACACCATTGTTTTAATGAGCAGAATATACTTTATAATATACATATGCCTCTACTGATTACATAGAAGAAGAAAATAAAACAAAAATGCACACACACCTTAGAGTCACGGGCCATATGAAAAAAATTCATTTGCATTACACAAATGAGCAGTTGCTTACATGTCAAAACCAAGTAGCATATGGTAGGTTGGTTTCCCCAACAATATACAGGCACAAACCCCATTAACAAATTACAGGTTTTCAGTGTATGTCTCTTCACTACTTTGTTATATTCACTACCAAATATAACCCTATTTGCCTTAAGGTATAATAATAATAATTAAAACTAAAGCACTCAAGATTAGCACAAGATTTTTGGGGTTGTGAGGGAAGTAGGAAGAGATCTTTGCCTCTATACCATTTCATGTCAATCCTGAATGAGAATAAATTCCTTCTTCTTCGATCCTTAAGAAATAAAGGATGCCAAGTAAAGTAAAATAAATGGAATTAAACAAAAATAGTTGTAAAATGAACATTATAACCCAGGGAAAATGATGTCATTTTATTGAAAAACTGATTTTTCCATTAAAACATGGTGAGATGGATGAACTGTACACAGCTTAAAGATGGTGTGTTACTTTAAATGACACTCAGTATCTTAGTGGTAAGACATATTATGTGATATAACAGCTGTCATACTCAATGCTGGAGTTTTATTGAACAGCAGAGTAAATAGTTATATGAAAAACATCTAACTTACTCCTCATTTTTAAGACATTTTCAAGGGTGTTTCTTTTTCCTTCCCAGATTGTTTTCTGTGTGACTGAAAAGAATACAGCCCTTCTTCATCTCCCTGTCCAGTTCTTTCCAATAGTAGGCATCTCTGGTGCATATACTGAGAAATGATTCTCTTGCACACAAGAGAAAAAAAGAAAACATGAATCCCATATTTTAATGTACATTTAAAAAAAGTTGACCTTTTTTATCTTTTTTAAAGACCAATATATTAACACCTTTAATTGAAAGAGAAGACATTAGCTGGACACTAAGTACTGCGACAGGGATGTTTTACTAAAATTCTAACTGCCAGAATTAAATGAAGTGCACATATGTACACAATTAGCAGAAAACCATCATCTATTTATTTGGTATGTAAAAAAACCATTAAGCTGCATTAAACAGACATGTAATTATCAGAGCTGCAAGAAAAGGGAGGAGATATGCAAAGTACTCAGATATCAAACAATGATCTGTTGGCCAGATGGAGGTATAAAACAATACATATGCTAAAATTTGGAAAAGTTCTGCTGTGTGTCTGCGCCAAGGCTCACCCAATCTATTTAAAATGTTTTGGGTTCTTTTTTTTTTTTTTTTTTTTTGATATACAACTCCCAACACTAAACTAGTATAACTGATCCTTATTACAAGTGACCAGAAACAAATGAAGCATTAGAGTTAAGAAGTTCTCTGAGGTCAGGTCAGGCTCCTGGGGACTGTAAAGTGGCAAACATAACACCATTATTCATAAAAGGGCCACATGATAAAGTAAGCAATTACATTTGTGGAGGGAAATCCTAGGAATTGTTTTGTGGGATTTTGTGAGAATACCCTGAAAAGTATAATTTGATTAAAGATCTAAGACATGGGTGGATGAGGAAATGGTCTTGCGTAACTAATTTGCAAGCATTCCTCAAAGAAACGACTATCACGGTAGATGGTGCACATAGTCAACGTAGTTGATGTTACAGTCTGATTAAAGAAACCCACTGATAATGAAAATTAGCATGGACTTGGGTCATGGAAGAGGGAATTTTTAAAAAGCAGGTTGGGCAGAAAACTGACTCTGAACAGGAAAACAAACAGCAATTAATGATATTTTCTCTAGCTGTAATGAGAATACCAATTGCGTGCGGTGCTGACAAATTTTGAGCTATATGTATCTATCTATAAGTAAGACAAATAAATGGAACGAAAACAGGAAACTGATCCTCAGCTTTCATAAAGCGTCATAGCTCCACTGGCATCAATGGGGCTGTGACAATTTACACCAGGTGCAGCTCTTCTCTACAAAGTTAAGCCATCTTGCTAGTGCTAGATACCATGAGGAAATGAGGCAGGAAATGGTTTTTTGACCATTTAAGTGGAAGTTTCATATAGGCTTTAAAAGAACAACTATATGCCTGGGGTCAAAACAGAGACTTTGGATCAAATTCAGCTCTGGAGTAACTGAGTGCAACTGCATTAATGTCAATGGACTGCACACACTTATGTACCAGGAATAAGGGCCAGATTCTGATACACTTACTCGCCTTGAGCTGTGCTCACCTACTCTTTGAATAGTTCCATTGAAATCCTGGAGTAAGGCTCTTCTCATGGTGAGTAAGGCTGGCAGAATCAGGCCCTAAATGGCACAACCACGCAGCACAAACCAAAGTCTAGATGCTCCCTGCCCATGGGGATGGTTAGAGTTGCTCCAGCTTTGAGCAGGGGGACTAGATGACCTCCTGAGGTCTCTTCCAACCCTAATCTTCTGAGTCTATGTAAAAGTGAGGGAGAGGAACAATATCCACCACCTCTTGTGAGTTTCCAGCCAACATTATCCGCTCAGTACCACCTGTATTTTGGAAAAGGAGAGGGACTGGCATTGATTTTTAGAGCAAGCTGAGCTCCATGGGTAATATGGTAATGTCCATGGCAACCTCATACATATATGAAGCCAAATGAAGGGTTCACTGATGTCTGCATGATCCTCACTCACCCCCATTCTTAGGAGGAGGGTTAGTATGTGGCAGAGGCAGGCAACTTTTTGATGACTTTAGCTGCCCTTCCCTATGTGGCACCAAAACCCTCTTCTGCAGTATGTTAAAGACACAAGGTTATTGCTGATCAGGGCTGTAATGATCTACAATGCCCACTGCATTGTTCTCTACCGTTAAGAGGGAAACTTTTCTACTGTACATGTTCCCTAACTCCTCCTTGGCCAGGCAAAGCTGAAATTGGAAGAGATGTGGCCACGATGGGCAAGAGGACATCGCTTTCCCCTCCAATCCCGTTACGGTAGGTTCTCCATAACGTGGCTCCACATGCAATGGAGGGGGATCCCATGCATTTCTGTTCTGCAGAACACAGAAAAAGGTCGTAACAGTTGGCCTACAGAACATGGCGCAGCCTTCATTTAAGGCAGAATATAAGGTGAAATACAACTGAAACTCTAATTTTATAAATACCTGTTCAGAGGAAAGGCGGGAAAGGGTCGAACGAGGAAATAAATCAGTTGTAGCCTAATAGATGTAGGCCAATGATAGAGGTATAAGGAGTGCATACTGGTGAAGGTTTCAAAAACCAACTGCACAGAAGAAAGCAGATGTGGAGGAGGAGATTCCTCCTTGCCCTGCATCACTGGCACCAGCGCAGAATGAGTGCCAATGACTACACAAGAAGCAAGCAATGGATAATAAGACCCTGGGAGTATATAGAGACAACAGGCTGTATTACTTAATCCAGACTATTAATTACGGGCCACATTCCATAGTCTATAATCAAGCTGAACCACTATTCACTCAGATTGATTGGCATTAGGGTTGCCAATTTTGGTTGGCTGTATTCCTGGAGATTTCATCACATGACAAGCCTTGATTCCTGGAGACTCCAGGCCAATCCTGGAGGGTTGGCAACTCTAGTTGGCATGTAAGGTTAAAACACTATATATTAAGATTAAGAAGCAGATCAATGGTCTTCCACACCACTACCCTCTCCTCCTTTAGATCCTTCCTCAAGACTAATTCCTTCCGCAATGCATGCAAGATAAGAATCACATAAATCATCTACTTATTTATTCCATTTATTTATCTGATGAGTTAACTGCCTACTCATGTGGAGGGAAGGGATTCAACTATGATAGAAAAGGACATAATGACGGTAAAAATGAGTGAGGGAATTCATGGAGGCTTTAGAAAGGTTTACTGGACAAATGATCTTTTCCTGTGTCTAGTAATACTGTATCATAATTCACATATATAATTGCAACCCTCAAACGAATAGAACTTCCATTTTAATGAATTATGACACATATATGTAAATGAACACATCCACCTGTCATCATCTTGTTGTTGCAATCAACAAAGAGCTCCAGACTTAGAACTGAGACTCTCCAAAATATGGTAACAAAAATCATATTGCCCCCGATTCTCTCCTGTGGCAAAGCTGCTTTTTTTGCTACTCTGCTGGCACAAAACAGCCCTAAAGTCTACAGATCCATCTAAAGAAGGACTGCCCCCAGCATAGGAGGATCTTCTGGTGACAGGGGATGGTATAATGAGATTGCCTACAAGGCAGGTGGCCCACTGGTGACTGCCAGTAGCAAAAAACCCCAACTGCTGGAGATGGGATACTAGATGGGGAGAGCTCTGAGTTACTACAGAGAATTTTTTCCCAGGTGTGTGGCTGGTGAGTCTTGTCCACATGCTCAGGGTCTAACTGATCACCATACTCGGGGTCGGGAAGGAATTTTCCCCTGGGTCAGATTGGCAGAGTCCCTGGGTTTTTTTCGTCTTCCTCGGCAGCTTGGGGCACCAGTCACTGGCAGGTTTAAACCAGTGTAAATGGTGAATTCTCTGTAACCTGAAGTCTTTAAACTATGATTTGAGGACTTCAGTAACTCAGTCTGAGGTTAGGGGGTCTGTTTCAGGAGCGGGTGAGGTTCTGTGGCCTGCAATGTGCAGGAGGTCAGACTAGATGATCACAATGGTCCCTTCTAAACTTGAAGTCAATGAGAGACAGAACTGGTGTAGCATGTGCGACCAGTGCTACTCTACACCCCCGAAAATTCCAGCTACCATATCAGCCTCTTGAGAGTGCTGACAATTGCATACGTTACAGCAGCCTGGCGATCGCTCTAGCTTATGTAGGGGGACTGGATCAGTGTACAGACACCTGAGAATACTTGGGGACTTCATGTGTTACATTACATAATAGTACCATCCAGCTCTTCTACAGTGCTTTTCATAAGTTTATTTCAAAGTATTTTACAAAGGATATCAGGATCATAATCTTTGTAAGCTTCTGGACAATTTCAGATCATTTTAAATGAGTCATGCATTTAGATATACTTTGACTTAAAATACTTATGTACAAATATTTTAAACGTTTATATTACAGCTATGACAATGCCCAACGACCTTTAAAGAAAGGAGTCAGATACCTAAAACACTTTAGCAAATACATTTTTGCTGCCGTGTTAACGAAATGTGTGAGTTTCCCCAAAATGAAGATGTAGTGGAACAATATGAAAAAGACAAGGTATTGCCCTTGATGCGTCTACATACAGCAGACGTTCTTAACCGGCTTTATTTATTTACGTACTGTGAAAAGAGTGCTTGTTATTGCAGAAACCCAAATGCTGATAAGATGATGAGAGGTTTGCATGCTAGCTGATGGTCTCACTTTTTCTTATTCTTTGTGAATAGAAGTATCTATAACTAAATATTTCCCTTAGGGTACTGATGACTGAGGTATGTTTATTGCATTGAGTGAATTTATATATATAAATATATATATAAAATCAGCACAATAAACATTATTAACTTGTCTGAGTAAAATCAAAGCATGAAACACACAGGCAGTGCTGAATTCTAATGATGCTGAATACCCATGATTGCATGGGGAAAGGATTTTAACAAGCCTTGATTTGAGCTTTGGCATCCGCCTCACAAATCACACGAAATGTTCTCCCTTTAATAGTGCTGAATATTGATAAATGTCTCTGCACGCCACAACAGTGAAGTTGGTCTCTATTGGCAATCTTTACCAAAGTGTGTTTTTTCCTTCTCAACACTCAGGGGTTTGCCCTGAATGATTTAATTATAATTTTCCTTGTGTAAGACAAATTAAAGAGGAGAGTGGGAGTGTCATGCCAAAGCAGATTATTTATCTCCTTAACAGATTGCTGCGCACCAAACCCCAGAGCTGCTGCTGTTGCTGCTACTTACAGAACTGGGCTCGATGTGGGACAAAAGCATAGATGTAATATACATTTAAAGACAAAGAGAATGAAAGCATTAACCCATTATTTCTAGCTGGAATTATATCATTTAATTAAAAAAGGGTTCCTGTCAAAGTAATATGCACAGGGCATTCAAAAAACAAAACCAACCCTCTCAGCCAACCGCTCTCTTTTCTTGACCTATTTTACAAATTGAGAATATCCACTGCTCCAAAATGCATTTGGTTCCCACTTGGGTCGCCTGAAGCTGTGCATGCATATCAGAATCTTCCCATGGGTGGCTATCTTTGCTATTTGTCTAGCAGTAGAGGAGAACTGTGATCCGGTTCTGGTGACGGTCTCCCCTGATAATCTACAGTTGCCACTGCTGCCACCACCATCACAAATCTGAGCTCAGATCCACCAATCTGATATATGCAGGCAGACCCTTAAGCCTATGGGTATTCAGCTGAAGGACTAGGGCTTGGTGACATCTGAGTATGGTTTAAAAAAAAATAAAAAAATTCTTCCATTCTTTTAAAGTACTTATCCATTGCTCAAATCCCTTTGTCCAGAACATTCAGGGCTTGACACTGATCTCCAAATGGTTTTACATGGGCGCCTCTATCTCCACTGACATCAGTGGAGTTACTCTGCTTTACAGCATGGTCAGCAACAACAGAAGCAAGTCCACCGGCTCAATAACTCCACAAAATCCAGAACAAAGTGCCTGGTAACATGTGCTAGGGAGGAGGAGGATGGGGACAACAACAATTATCTCCCACATAATCAACTTGCATCCCTAAAGCTCACTCCCTGTCCAAAAGCCCAAAGGCAGGGGAGGAAAGGCTTTATGCACACCCTACAACAAGCTAATGTTACTCCTACCTGCATGTGATTATTTATTGCTGCTGGGTGATCATTAGCGTGTGGCTGTAAATGATTAATGGTTAGGGTATTTGGAGCATTTCCAGTGTTTTTTATTATTTAAATCTAAATCAGTAACTCCGGAATGGGTCAGATCAAGGCTGACAGCAAGTTCCACTGGTCTTTTGCTGAAGATGCCCCGTCACCAGCCTCATTTCTTTTAAACAGGTGTATCTCTCCTGATAATCCATGCACAGGTCTCTCACAGAGCATGAGGAGGATGCCAGCTGGGTGGCCCAAACCACGCAGGACTCTCTGGTTCAATACGAAGCGACAGACTATGGAGTACTTGTGTTCCCCATGTGAAACACTGCTCACTAAGTAGGCAGTCGTGTTCTGCATGAAGTCCAGCTTCCAGATGGTCTTGAAGTCCAGTCCCATTGCAGTGGGTGTTACAACAGCTTTGTCTGGAGATAGCACACACAGAAATAACTGGTGCTCTGCCCGCACGTGAGATGAAAATTTGACCTGCTTGCCAGTTCCTACTGATACAGGGAAAAAAAAGGGCATTTGGCTTTAGTGGCAACTTAAACCCCGGGGATCCAGCCAGCCCAACCAGCAGATCAGCATAATGAGTGGTGCTTACATTCCTCCAATCAGGATGCTGATTTCGTCTCTGCCACTCTTCCTGTGGCTCTCCCCATTCTGCTAAAATGAGCTCCATCTTACCCGGACTGAGCCACAGCTTGTTCACCCTCCTCTCAGCCCCAATCCAATTCACCCAACCGGCTGTTCTGCTGAACGAGCTGGGTCAGATGGAATAAAAGAGACAGGCTCCAATCCTTGAGTCCAGCCAAGCAGTGCTCAATACAGGCCCAAGAGGGATAGCGGGATAAAGGGGGGGTGGGGTGTAGGTGCTGGCCTTGTTTCCTCCTCTAGGCCCATGCCCTCCGTGCAGGGAGTCTCCCATGCTGGAGGAATCTTCGCTTGCCCAATGAGTGCAGCTGTGCTGCTCTTTTGAGCCATTGCAGCAGTGCAAATGTGTTGTAGCATGGTGCCAGGATCTGGCCCACAGAGCTGAGAGTCATCTGTCAATTTTAGGATTTTGTTCTAGTGCCCATCACTGCAGTGTCTCAACAGTTGCTGGAGCCGCTGGAATCCATTTTCTCACTAACCCTCCTCAGAATGCCACACAGAACAGAAAGGGTGCCAAGACGCAATCTGCTGTACCCTCCAAAAGACCATTCTTTGGGCAGAAAAGCAACTACCCAAAACTATCCACAGGATACTCTGCTGCTAAGAAAGGAACTTTCTGTGCTGCCAAGAAGTTTATGTACCGCTTGTAGCCTACTAGCGAGAAGTGTTAGGTCTAGATTGATGTTCAGAACTGCCATTCATACATTTCCTGACACACCCGCCCATATCCTGACATCCCCTCCTATTTAAGTAAAATCTGCCTTGATGGGTTTTGACCAAACACCGAGTGCAGGATCAGGTCCATATACTTACTTCCCAAGCTTCATTTTTCAATCTGGTATTAGATGAGAACAAAATATGAAGTCTATGTTCTCTCTGCTATTATTTTGTAGGTTTCTTCCCTCTGTTTGCTTTTAAATATACATCTCAACCCATCAGAGGGTACTTTTTTCATATTATTCATTTACCACCCTGACTATAGGGATGGCACACAAATACTCTTTCGAAGAGGAAGTGCGTGAAATATATCTAAACAAGAAGAGTTTTGTGTGTCATGTGAAATCTAGGCAGGCACCACAATGCCTGATGAGACTGCTACAAAAACCTTAAGTGCATCAGCAGGCATTCTTCTGTGTATAGTCTCCTGCTCTCCTTATGGATAAAGATGGAATTCAATCACTGCAGCAAATGGATGGCATAAACCTTCAGTACCTCAAACAGAGAAAGGCAAAGCAAAGTCCAGAGCCCTCTTATTTTAATTCCCAGCTGTGTTTGTATTTTTATATTTTGATAATGTGGGGAACTTAATACATATACAACTAAGTATTGTAATAAACTAATATACTGTGTATCATAAATTCAACTGAGGTTTTTTCTAAAGTCTCTCGCCAACCTATTACATGCTAAAACCTTCAGTGTTATATTAATAACTTTCTAATTAATTGTGTGGAATTCACTAACAAAACATACGTATCACCTTGTTTGAAAAGTAATTGCCTTCAGACCAACATTTATAATATAGTGTATAGACAAAATATTTTCAGCTCTGCTTTACAGTAATATGGAAAGCAAGTTCCTATTTCAAAATGGATTCATACATCCATTACATCATAAATCCCATAGATGGAATAAATAAATTACCTAGGGAGGTTATGGAATCTCCATCATTGGAGATTTTTAAAAGTAGGTTAGACAAACACCTGCCGGGAAGGGTCTAGATCAGAGGTGGGCAAACTATGGCCTGCGGGCCACATCCAGACCATGGGACCCTTCTGCCCAGCCACTGAGCTCCTGGCCCAGGAGGCTCGCCCCCCAGCTCCCCTCTGCTGTGCCCCCTCCCCCACAGCCTCAGCTCATTGCGCCACTGGAGCAATGCTCTAGGCAGCGAGCTCCTGCCGGGAAATGTAGCTGCAGAGACGTGACCTGACCCAGTGCTCTGTGCTGCGTGGTGGCGTGGCTGGCTTCAGCCAGGTGGCGCAGCTGCCTGTCCTGGTGCTCTGGGCGGCACGGCTGTAGAGCTGCCAGCCACCGGTGCTCCAGGAAGCATGGTAAGGGGACAGGGAATGGGGGGGGGGGGGTTTGGACAGAGGAGTTTGGGGTGGTGATCAAGGTGTGTATGTGGATAGGAGTCGGGGTGCTCAGAAGGCAGGGAACAGGGGGGTTGAATGGGGGCAGGAGCCCCCAGGTGGCAGTCAGCAAGGAGGGGGGGTTGGATGGAGTAGCAGGGGGCAGTCAGGGGATAGGGAGCGGGGGAGATGGGGTGAATTGGATGGGGCAGGAGTCCAGGGGTGGGGTGGGGCAGTGTCAGGGAACAAGAAGCAGGAGGGGGTTGGATGGGGGCAGGGCTAGGCCACGCCTGGCTGTTTGGGGAGGCATGGCCTCCTCTAACCGGCCCTACATACAATTTTGTAAACCTGATGCAGCCCTCAGGCCAGAAAGTTTGCCTGCCCCTGGTCTAGATAATACTTAGTCCTGCCATGAGTGCAGGGGACTGGATTAGATGACCTCTCGAGGTCCCTTCCAGTCCTGTGATTCTATCTCCACTGTGTTCCAAACTTAACTTAGGGAGGGACCTACTGTTTCCCACTGAGAGCAGACCCATTCCATTGTGTGGTCTTTAACTGTTTGAAAAAAACTTGCATTTTTAAAAAATATCTCAGAGTACAAATATGACCAGAAAAATCATAAAAACTTTTCCTTATTCAGCTGTACAAGAAGTAAAGATACAATCTAATCATTTAATGAAACCCTATCATTAAAAACCCTATTAGTTTAGTATCCCATCTATTCCTTCGTGGAAACTATACCCTGGATGGTGTGCGTTATAACCAATACACTGGTTTCATATCTATGTATGAATGTACACTTGTATGAACATCAGAGCCCTTCCTATGTAAGTTACAAAATTATTCCTACTGTATATAACAATCTTTCAACAGTAATTTTCTCAAGGGTGTGTTCTATATATTATACCTATACGTAACAGCTTGATTTTCTTAATGTTAGAAAGATACGCGATGCGTTCATGTAGTTTTCTTATCAACATGCTTTCGATCACTGGAATAACTCCCAGGCTTGAAAAAAATCACTCATCTACTTCCCCATGAGTAAAAGGGTGAAGGAAGAACAAATCTATCCATTTCTGTGGAATCTAGCTTTCATCAAACACTAAACATTACATTTCTAGGCTAGCGAAGAGAATCTTCTGAAATGTCAACTAATGTACACAGTACTGTCTTCCTTAGTCTGCAGACCCAGTTCCAGACTCTCTGCTGCTGTTTCCAATTAGCAGCAAAGAGAAGAGTAAGACTTTGGTCAGTCTCAATGTTACTACTCAAAATCTCTGTGGACAAAAGGGGAAGGGAAAGGGATCGTGTCAAATTTCACTGTGCTGCTTGCGAAAGCTATGTAGAAAACTGCACTTCTCATCAGAGCATGCTGTAGGACCTCATGAGGGGGGACATATCTTTCATATCAGTCTCTGGCTAGTAAGTGTCTGGTATCGTTTTGCAAGCACAGATAAACTCTGTTTCACAGAATAAGAATCTTAGTTTGACACGTGTGTGTACGCGCACACACAGGGTTCAGACTAAACCTTAAGCCTGAACTCTTACAGTAGCTTTCCAAACAAAAACAAGAACAAGAACTCTCCTTGACTTAGGAGCATATATTTCACTGTAATCAATAGTTAAAAATACATTAGAAGTACCTTATGGAAGTGATGCAGAAATGTCAGGCGGAAAAGAACCGCAATGAAATAGCCTTCACCTCAAGTGGAACCATACTTAAGAAGCATCTTCAACAGACAATCCCTGAATTAAGTCACCACTTTCAAACTACCACTCAGGCAAGTACAAATTAGTTCAAACTTTTAAAAACCAAGCCTGTGCCAGTAATCTGAATGTACAGGTACTTTAAAAGAAATATTGCACTTCTTATCAACCTGGAAAATTCAAGTCTGTTCTGTTTTGTGGGAGTCAGTGAGTACAGAAGATCTGCAACCATATAACATAATGTAAGACAAGGAACTACAACATGGTAACAAAGTGGGTGATGTATGATAAAATGGGTGTTACTGACCAACTAATTCTTCCTCACCCATGATTTAAATCCCTAGGGCACATCAACAGTAACACTAATGCCATGTTGGAAATGTTTAAGCAATTATAATCTTCACATCACAGATCATATTCAAAACAGTTTTAATAAACTAATCATGCATGCATTGGTGTAGCATTCATCCAATTAGCAAGCCATACAGACCTAAACAAAAGGGCCAAATTCTGCTCCCTCATAAATCTTCTGCAAACTCACTGCAGTCAATGGCAGGAGAAAGCAAGGAGAAAATGTGGGCCAGGTTGTCGGCCACCATTGTAAATAATCTCCCGTTAGAGTCACCAATATCACAATAACCAAAGATACTGATTTACATGTAGATATATGTAAATTCTACCAGCACCTACCTCTCCCTTTTAGGAGTGTGGACCGATAGCTGTCCATTAGTTGAGGCGTGTGGGTTTATTATTAAGGAGGTCTTAGAAGGTGCTGAAGAGGAGACACATGTGGTGGACAGATCCAAACTGCTGTGGTTGTTGCTTGCTATTTCCTCTGCTGTATGAGAGCTTGTCACTTCTTTCCAGAGCTGCTGCAGTTCTGTTGGAATCATGCCTGAAACAAACAAATTGGATAATTAAATCAATTAACAGCTAATTCGGCCCTCTTAAAACAGTAATTAAATCAAAGAGTCAGTAAACAAAGCCCAGTGTTAGTTTTCTGTGGGTTTTTTTTTTTTTTTAACTAAAGGCTAATACAGAAGTAACACTTCATGTTTCCTGCTAAATTGATTAGCGCCCAACATGCAGTTCCTATTAAAGCAAGATTTCTGTGCCATTAATTAGTATTTCTATGATTTTTGTACCAGAGGGCCCAATCCCAAAGTCCCTTTGGAAGCAGAGCTCCAAATGAGTTTTGCCGGTGAGATCGCTGCAAGAAAGTGGGGCCAGGCTATACTCTGCAGCCATCTGAAGAAATTTTGTTGCATTTTTTAAAAAGAAAGAACTGAAAACATTCTAATCTATTTTTAGAACCAAGGAAGATCTTCAAATAAAATTATTCAACTGTGTTGTTATGACAACATGAACCACAATGTGACTAATTTTGTGCTTTAGTTTTAAATGATGACAAATAGCTTTATTATTAAATACAGTTTTTATTAATCACTTTTAGACATAAATTATGAATTCATATTGTCTTCCTGGAATGCTTTTCAAATTTTAACAGTCAAATTGATTATACTATGATTATTTCATTAACACACCTATCTTTCTCATTAATTTCGGTTTCTAGTACTTTTCACTTAATTGATGGATGTGTCTATTGAAAAACTGTATAACTTTCTACACAAGTAACACTATTATTACTGTCATTTCTTAGATCAATGCTAATGAGCCATTCAAAAGTGAAATGAAAACATAAAATAAGCTTCAAGAAATGTTGTTCCGTAGGAGCGTCAAAATGGACACCAGCCTTATTTACAAGGTTCAACTGGCATTCCAGGTGAGAGAACTTTACACACCACCAGCGGGACAAAATTCATCCTTGCAGATACATCTGGGAGTAACATGGTCCAATGCAACCTGGACTTTGATCATGTTATAAAGGTAATCTTTCTTCAGAAAGCATGATCTAACCTCTCAGATCACAGAACGTTTCAATGCTATTTCAGAACAGTATGGGAGAATAGAATAAGCAGAAGAGACAGCATCTTTTTAAAGACATCTAAAATATATAAAATCCTGAAAGTTTTCAAAATAAATAAATAAATAGTCTGCTTTAGAATAGGACTTCCTGGGTATTTGGTTCAGCGTTCATTGTTTCAGTGTGTTGTAACGCTGCAGCTATCCTAAGGAAATCTGCCATTTTCTGAATACACAGCAGCAGCTCAAACAGGCACGTATCCTACCAAACCTACGCTATTGGGAGGGAGAGGCAGTATGCATTATATTCATTTGAAACACATAATAAAAAATGCCAAGGTCTAAATTTAATTTATTTTTGTCATTTAGAATACAATGGATAGATAATCATCTCACCGTGATCAGCCAAACATCTTTACTTTGCTAAACTGTTAAAGATTTTAATTATGCTAGCTTTGGAGAGCACTGGTCTAATGAGGCGATAGACTCCAGAGAATCTAAGTGGTTAAGAACTGTGAAATGAGTCTGATAGGATTTTTTTATATTCACCGTGGATCGTTTGCATATCAAAGAGGAGTAAATTATTGCACGACAGACCAATAACCTTCCCCGCCTTTCTGAGAGTAGCATTAACAAAAACAGTTGGTCTCTGCTAACGGTTCACTGCAAAAAAAAGCTAAAATGCTTAAGTATCTGCAATTAATATATATTATAAAAGAAGCTTCAATTTATACATTAGGTGATCAGACAGTCTTAGGACACATCTATCTCTCGAAAGCCAAGTCATTTTTCTTTCATAAATATCAAATGCCAATTATATGTTGATGGATTTTGTCCCAAATGAGCATTTAGTTATTAGACATATTCAATTATTACTTGTCCCCTGAAAATAAACCTCTGAGGCAAATTAAACAAAGAGAAATGTCAGTACACAAGCCTATGTCCTGTTTTGCTGCATCTGGGTGATTATTTTCAAACACCTTGCAAAGTGACAGTGTGGGATGTATTTTTAGCTAACATGCTTGACAGGACTGACTGCACACTAACAATTACCTGTGAATAGGGCTGACCCTTACGCCACTGTTTACTCAATTGCAACAATAGTGAATAGGCTTGTCTGTTGCTGATAACATATTGATATGAGACCATATGAGTTCGCAACACTTATTTTTATTTTGGGGGGGATAAACAAATAAAGAAAGAATAATAGTCTTGGGGGGGCACTATCTGTATCTGTAGACAAGTAGTAGATTTTTAATTGGTAGTAGCAGATCTTTAGAATTCACCTAATCATTTTTGGATATATTAATGATTCATTTGAAGACAAAGCTTTTAAGTGTTAAAGCAATAACCCCCCCCCAAAGTCAGTAGGTTTGTTCTACATTTAATACACAAGCATAACTCAGATTAACATTAACGAGAATTATAGTCACCTTTCAATGTATGAGGGTAACGTTCAGTTTGGAAGTGGAAGGCAGCAAATGCTGTGTAGTAGCAACCAACGTAGGTAATAAGAGCCAGGTTTCAGGTCAGACGGGATTAGATAACAGAATTGTAATCATTACATCATATATATACACACACAAGTGATACCAGTTACTTTAAAGTGACCAAATCACGGACATCACTTGGTTAGAAAGCAAAATCTAACACTTCGACGATAACCAAAAATGATTCCTAACTAAATTGTCAAATTAACAGCTGAAAGATATGCTTATTGCTCGTCAATCTAAATGGTTCTTAAACACAGTGGCCCTAAAAGTATCTTCCAAAATGATGGAACAAATGCTAAAAATCAAACCAAATATGGCAATTAACATAATAAATTATGTAATTTACCCTTATATAATTTCACTATAATATTAAGGGACACGTTTTAAATCAAGCCTCTAAAATTGCATGTGCAACTATCTGTGGTCACAATTATTTATGTCCGCAACTTTGCAATTGCAAACAACAGGATTTAGACCTATACCTGCCTAATCTGTGAGAGCAATCAGACAACTAGATGCCTCCACCCTATTATTTGCAGACCTGAAGTGAGATTTGCAAGTTTAATTTTATAGCCTGATTTTGAAGAACTAGCCCTAATAGTTCAGAATACTGCTGAAATTGGGTTCATTTTAAAATTGTGGCTGTGTGCAGATGTAAAATCCAGATTATAGATGTGTCCAAGATCTGCACGACACTGCAGAGATTACAAAAAACATAACATTAGAGGATGTGCTATTTTGTATAAGACAATAGGTAAGTGCTGAAACAAAAAATGTAGTTTGAACAATGAACGAGTTCTGAAAACCAAAACAAAAATTACATATAAACTGCGGTTCACTCCTTGGAAACATTTATTAATATTACAATTACTATATGCCATCTAGAATGCGACTAGGTAACAAATGCTTTAATTTGTCATGAATACATGTCTACATTTATTCGAGGTTTTTGTGTGTTTTACAGTATTTGTTCCAGTCTGGCAAAATATTCTGAAAGAAAATGGTACACTAGGGATTCTTTTTTAAATTAAAGAGTTTTTACAAATTATTTTAAACCATAACTCTGGCTCATCATTGCATTTTTCAGGACAACTAGTCCCTTTCATTATGAAAGAAAACGCAGGCACGGGTTTAAAAAATGTATGTTGTGGGGACAGTTGACAGATTACTGTTCATGGAACTCAATTTCACAACCCCAGGTATCACTGGCTCAAAGACAAACCGAGTTGCTCAACCTCTTTTTGTCCTTGTACCTCCATACCCAGGTGACCATGTTCAAGCAAGCAGAAAGTTGATTTAAACCTCATAATGACATCAGTTTTAAGCCATCATCTCTCTCTCTCTGATAAAAAAAAAAAAAAAAAAAAAGTGTTGTATTCCAACCTGCCTGAATTCTCAAGTTACTTTTTTTTTTAAACTGAGTCCCAGTTTCACAAGGGATGATATCAACACTATAATTCATTTCCCCACTAGAATCAGACCTCTGAAGCACCTTTGTTTATATTTATGTGAACTCTGGCATGCAGCTAGGCACCCCTTCGGTTTTAAATATGCTCCTTCCAAATGTTGTAGCAACTAATAGTTATACTACACTGCTAACCATATCAATCAATGCCATGACTGCTGAATTACCTACTGGTGTCTCTGATGTGTTACTGCACAGATTACACTTCATGCATCACCACATTCATTTCTTTCACATTACACATGAGCGTGTCTTGTCACTGCCCAATTGCCCTCTTTTGGACAGCCTAACTGATGTACTATACAATGAACCTTACTGAGCAAACTTAATAGTATAGGAGCTGTGGGAAAAATTAGAAAGGTTGAAGCTTGAGTCCAGTGGGTGTGTAGGAACAGCTTGCGATGTTTCCAACAATAAATCTGAAGGTGTAATTAATGCACGTTGTAACATTTTGCAAGTACAAATGGCATAGCCTACGTGCCTTTTTTCTGGACTAGTTCCATACTATTCCCCCCCAACCCCCTTGACAAAGATGCGCTAGAGGATGAGTAAATATCAAAGGCCCAATCCCGCAGCCCTCACAGACACAGCCTCCACTGAAATCAGCGGGAGATTCACGTGCATGGCAAGTCCAATGTGAGACCTCCATTATTTAGGCAGCCAAGGCATAAATGACACATGCGGAATTTAATTTCTTCAAACTGAAGTTAGAAAAGGGAAGGAAGTAAACATGTGGCCCAACCTGGCCAATGAGGATTCCACTACACATAGGTATCTCCCTACGTCCTCCGGCAGCAATGTGTGTATTTTGGGGGGAACGGGGAGATGGGGAGTAGAACTTCTTTCCTCTGTTTAAGTGAATGTATCTAAATATAAATACACTACAGGGCTTAGCAACCGGTAGGAGCCTTGAGGCTGTTAACTGCTTTGAAGAAACTAAATCATTCAACCTGAGCTGACTTGAGAGGTTAAGGTGACTTTAAATTTAACACATTTTGAGGGAATGAGAGAAGGGAAGGGAAGAGAAAACTCTTCAGAAATACCAGCATTTTAAAGACCCACTCCTCAAGCCATGTCAACTTTTAACAGTCTGCCTGCTTAGTAAGAACAGCCTGGGCTGAGGTTGGTCTCAGTGTCTTAGGGCGTGTAACACAGTGAAAATGAAGCAGAGGAGAAATAAACTATAGATTTTTTAACCATTCTCAAAAGTACTGCTAAATAAAAAGAGCTACTAACACATTTAAAGAAATCTTTCATAACCTAAGTACTTCGGAGGAGTACTAATTTACTGCAAAGTCTGTGACTGTGGAAAGATGCAAGGGATCTGATTCTCAATTTATGCCAGAATAATGCTACTAACTTCAGAGGAGTTAACCCTAATTTGCTTCAGTTTGAGAGGAGAATGGAGCTATACCAGTTTATACCAGCTGGGGATCTGGTTCACTGTGTTTACTTGCAATGGAACCAAGGATGAGTAAAACAGATATGGAAAAAACCCGAACAGTCCCACTTTTGCCCATATCTAAAGGTAAAAGGGAACCAAACTCCCAGCGATCGGCAACATTTGGGTCTGAGTTTCCCATGTCTGATTTCCCGTCAGGAAGGACCTGAAGTGCCAAAACAACATATGAAAGGCTATTCTCCTGCTATTCCTAGCCATGACCAAAGTGCCAGCAATCTTGCTAGCAAGCCTATTCTGAACATATCTAGATTTGTAGACCTAGGAGCTTCATATTCAGCTTTCTGGACACTTATGCAAACTCAACCCAAACGCCACTCTGTTTGCCCATTTTCAGGGAGAGCAATCCAACACTTCGGTGTTGTGTTTCCCAGAATAGCTACAAACCTTCTAATGAGCAACCTGCTTGTCAGTTCCTTTCTTATCCGTTACTTTACCAGCCTATGGGAGCTTTTATTCCATTTTAGATTGTATTTGTTATCTTCTCTAAAGCCCCGAGATGGAGGGTTACGGTTGGTGGTTTCCAGACTGCACACATACCTTGAGCAAGAGGCTGCAAAGGCAGGGTAGCCTGGCCAGGCTGGATTGTTAGCAGACCTTGACGCTGCAAAGACAGGAGATGCTGTTGCTGCAGTTGTTGCATCTGTAAGAGCTGCTGCTGAAAGGCCAACTGTTGTGTAGCCACTTGCTGTTGCTGTGGCTGAAAGGGGAAAAAGGCATATTTGTCATTTCAGAACTAAGTATGTATACAAGGTATTTAAATGGCTCCCAGTTTTAAAACGCTTCGCCTGATTATAGTCAGCACCAAGAAAGGACACTGAATGGAGGCCCTGACCACTTCTCATTAAAGATCCCAAGTCATTATTTCAGTAGCAGTGTTAACCACAGGGTTGTGGCCAAATTCCACATTGGGCAATTACATTCTTCCTACCTAAACTCCCCCTGCATGTCACATGAAATATTTATTCTCCATTTCTTGGTCTAAGTTGTTGTGTTATATTGTGCTACAAAAGTTTCAACCCAGAAGTGGTCGCATTTTGGTCGTCAATAAAGCAACCTGTGTGTAATCTGAAGCCATTGGTGATGCTTCAGGATGAACAGCGTGAATATAAATGGAAAAATCGCATTGCAAGGTCATATCATACTTAAGAGGAATGAAAAATAATCCTGTGCCATGCTCCGTTTACGCATGCAAGGATTGTCTCAACTATTAAGGCAACTGATTGGGTTAATTTATTGCATTTTCTATACTTGCTCTCTCTTATTCATTAATCAAGTTACAGTACTTTCTCTGGTATATTGAATTGTTCCATGCTATATTTAAGACTTTTACTTTCTGCACTTTGAAATTTTTAATTATTCTCACTATAAAGAAGACAGAGTTGCTGTACTCCACTGGGATTTGAACCTTGAACCTTTGAGGTGTAAAAGAACATGTTGCTTTTCTCACTATTGCGCCCGGAGAAGCTTTTAACTACTCTGTTTATCACTTCTGACATAAATAAATGAGAAAAAAATCAGACCTTTGAAGAAGAAAAACTTCATCTAATATTGTTAATTAGCCATGACAAACGATGAAATAACATTGTAAATCTTTCACAGAAACAGCCACTAGATTTTAATTACATACATTCATAATTTAGCAAACAACATCTTACTTGAATGTGAGTGTTTAATATGTACTGTACTCCAGGCTTCAGAGTTCTTAATTTTGCTTCAGTTTAAGGAACCCTCTAGGTTTTGCTTCCATGCTCATCTTGTATTTTATTTGCTTTGTTCTTAAAAAACCATGAAAGGCTTTGCATTTTGATACATATCTTTTTATTTATTGTACAATGACAGGAGGAAAACTTTTGTTGTGTAAAACATCAATACATCATGCCAGTGTTTAGCAGTTCCTTGTGCTAGCCAAAAACAATTTATGTAGATTTCCTTAGTAATTATCTGAGTGATAGAAAGATAATACAGCGCAGCAGTACAATAAATAGAAGGAAATTATCTAATATCCCTAATCTGCTAGGAATCATATCAAGGTGGAGGTCTTATCCACATTATAGCTAACAATTACGGAAAGAAAATTAACTCTTACAAAACTGCAGGCACAGGCACTCTTACAAAGTGTCCAGTCACCACTCCCACCCCCGGCATTTTAACACCTTACAATCCCTTTAAAGATTCTGAGTCAGATCCTCAGCTGGTGTGTAACAGTGAAATCCACTGAAGTCACTGGAGTGACACCGGTTTACACCAACTGAGGAGCTGGCCCCAGATTTTAAAAAGTCCCTGAAAAAATTTAAGGAATCAATTCGCCCCATTCACATATGGAATGCTCCGTTCGGATCACGGGAGAGGCATCAGTGCGGTGATGAGAGAATAGACCCAGTCATGCTCAACTTGACATAAGCTTGGTTTTTAAAAAAAGACAACTGGAGAAAGTTTAGAGTAATGGAAGCTATTTTTGCTCTAATCCCCAAATGGCTTATTTTATAGCAAAAACCCAACCAATCTCATATTAGCAACCAATTTCAGACCTACCCTCATACCACTGAGAAAGTTAATTGAGTTCCATTCTGAAAAACAAAATCTACAGTACCAACAACAAAAATGTAAATAAATTAAAATTAAGAGCCAGCATTTTCATTTGTAAAACAGCATGCTCAAAATGATCCAATTGTTTTTCCTATTTCGCAAGTTATCAGATTAATGTAAACCACAATGATGGTGATGTTCACGTTTGAATAATTTTTGGCTCTTCAGATATTCTCATAATAAAAAATGATCAATGTGATCATAGTAAAAAAACAAAACAAAACCGGAGGTAAAATATTCCCTGGTTTGGACATGTTGGTTATTTGCCATCTAATGTAAATGAAGATTTTACAACACTTTATTTATATAAATTGACTGATGCCTGTTTGGTTCTCTTCTCAGCTATCCCTAAGAAAAGCTCATGAAAGCTCTCTACATTTGAAAAGCCAGGATATAAAAGTATACAAGGCCCATTGTCCAAGAAAGAATTTAAAAGCAACACACGTTGCCAAACTGTGCTCCCCACCCAGTTACCAAACACAGGATACAAGTCAGTTTGTTTACTTCTCACAATTGAATGCATACAAAAAAGGTCTCAGTGCAGTCCTGTTGTCAGGTCAGTAGTCAGTGTTAAAATGTTGAAATATCCTGATAAAACTTGCATTTTTGATCCCCTCCCATAAGCTTCTGTCAAAGGTCTGTTTTCCTTTCTTAGGTTACTCCCTACCGCCTAACATAAACTGTCAAAACTGCTGGAGGACAAACGGCCTTTTTAAAACAATTCTCTTAGCCCAACTTGAACGCACAAAATGGGATTCTTCTGCTACCTTTATTTAAAAATTAATTCTGTCCGCTGCCTCTCAAAGTCAGTTCTGTCAGGTATCAGGGAAGCGGTTTTGTAGACTAGATGAGCTAGTGCTTTAAAAAAAGAAAAGAAAAGATTGCAGTGAGTTACAGAAAGAGCTCTTGCGATCACTAAGGGGAACTTGCTCTGCGTCAAACTGTAAATTCCCCTTAACACAATGTAAATGAAAAGGTCGCAGAAGTCCTGTGTATTGTCCTGGTTATAGGTCAAATCTCTCTGACTAACAGGATTTTGGTGGTGGGGTTTGTTTGTTTGTTTGTTTTTGGAGGGTGTGTGTGTGTGTAAACTGATGGTACAATATTATGAGCCACTAACGACTGGGGGATACAGTAAATTAATAGGCTTCTTTCATCTGTCAATGTCCAAGTTCAAACCATGTTAAAATCACAACCACCAGTCCACATCACAAAATTGCCAGCTATAACTCCATTGTCATTTTTAGCACAAAAAAGGACCACCAACTGCATGCTAATTTAGTAAGAACACCCTCTTTAGCTCAGGAAAATGGAGCTGAAAAACCTGTGGAATGAAATGCATTGTTGAAACAGGCCTCTAACTAACATCATCAGGAAAAAAAATAGCAGTAAAAGCAAAAGAGTCTTGGACCCTTATTCTCCTATGTCTATTATATTATAATATTCTTCTTAAAACAGGAAGGAGTCTTTTCTTATTGTAACTTTGGATAGGGCAATATCAGAAGTGTGACCACAGTAAATCAGTGTGTTACATATTAAAAGGCCATCACATTGTCTAACTTCCCTTCTTGCCTTTTAACACAAAGTATTTTTTTTCTTTCAACTCCAAGCCATCATCTTTGTGTCGGAGATGCTCTCCTGTCTGACAACAGCAATTTAGAAGCGTTAACTTTTATCGTTCATTCTGCTGTGTAACTTTCCCCTTCAAAATTTCTTTATCTGCCCTCTGAGCTCATCTGAACTTTCATGTTCTCCCAGCATGCAGGCTTGCATTCAAAACTATGTCTAATAGACCAAATAAGAGGTTAATAAGAAGTGGCAACAGAAAGAAAAAATACAATCCCTGGTAACTGATAAGAATGACAGTGGCAGCCCTTTATTGTTTGTCTTCAAATATAGAGTTAAAGATCTTTAAAAAACTAAATTTTGACGCCTTTGAAAAGAAAGAAGCACAAAATAACAACAGGGGGTTATTGCCTGCCAGCCACAGGGGAGAAGCTCCATAATTCTTATTCTCCCTTTTGAAGGCTGTTAGAAATCTGATTCAAAAAAGCAACAGCAGAAGGAGACAGCCTCTTGAGGCTATAGCCATTTCCTGTGATCATGCATAATGCGCTTCAAAAGTGGGTTTTTACCAATTCTGTTGATCAATTGCACCTCCTTCATATTCCCTCTTTTTTCTGCTGTGTTTACATCTGATGTGACTCAATGACAAGCACTGTCTGAGACTGTGAAACAGACCTGTCATGTTGATTTATGGGCGCGTCAAACCAGGACTTGTCCAAACTGAAGCTTGCAGTTCATTAATTAGAGAGTTGTGACTTTGAAGTCAGCTTTCAGACTGTGGTTTTTAACATTTGGCTTAATTTATATGCTCTTGAATGTGGATCTCTAAGGAAAAAACTGAAATTCCCTTCTTGTCTTTGAACTTCTTTTGACCGCACAATAATCATTTCTTTGTCCAGAGTGATGCCTGCATCCCAGAGTCATTAACGCACACTGAACTGCCACTGATGAGTAAGCCCTACTGAATTAGAAAAACAGCCAGCAAAACAAAGCTGAGAGCATTCTGCACAGTGATATCTCACAATTACATGCCTTCCCTCCCTGTGCCATTTCCATTTTAATTACTGTTAGTCCTTTAGATTTACATTTTAGACACTTTTTAATCTGTTCCTTTTTTATTAGAGTGGTGCCCATTCGCACATTGTAGTTAAGGTTGCGTCAGCATTTCCACTACAAACCCCCTATTTTCAGTGGTTTATAGCTCAACTGTAAAAATTCACACTGGGTTGAAATGTGCCATGGATGGTACAACTCACCAAATTGGAAAAGAAAAGAAAAAAAATTGGTCGGGCCGTTTTTATTATGTGTACTTCGCGCAGCATGCCTGCCACACCAACAGGAACGCCTCACTGCTAGGAAAGGCATTACACAGCATTTTGTGCCAAGAAGCAGCTTACTAACAAGTGTCCATCCAGGCACTGATGCCACCGATTACTAAATGTTCATGGCATCAGATCCTGAACATGGATCTACACAGTTTCTCATGTTACTTCAAGGAGGAAATCTGGTTTCTTAAATTTTAAATAATAGTAATAATATCGCTATAAACGATACAAAGTTCTGATTGTGATAGAAGTTTAGAAAAGCAAGTGTATTTAAAGTTCAGACAGACACTTTCGGCCCTAACTTGTCCCATTGTGTCTATGTATTGCAGTGACAACAGATCGATGTCTCCTGCTATTATACATATCACGTGGGCTGTAATAGCTAGGTACGATGTGAGGAGCTGAGATGGCCCTTCAGTCTTATCTTTGCATCTCAGATTTTGTTGGTATGTGACACAACAAATGTTCCTTAAAGGCAGTTCTTGTTCTAAGTTACAACTATGACAAATGTGTAATCTGAGCCTCTGCCTTGATACAGGGAACCTGCACTCAAAACCTCTTGAAGTATTTCCCTGCTTCGAGAGCACAGCATCTTGACTACTGCATCCTTATTTTCACCCAGTGTAAAATAACTCACTTCCAAAAAACACTCTCCCAAGACACTAGTCAAGATACTTGTTCCAATACTCACACCAAACAGCAAGGTATGATGTTGTGCTATAAAATATGTGGCAGCAAGCAAATGGGAAGCACAAGAAAATAAAAGAGAAAACAGGACAATAACTCTAAAGCTGAAAGCTGAGACCTGATAGAGTCAGCTCAGTTGTGTAATCATTTATAAGATGAATGATGGTTTAATAGCCACTAGGCAGTCCCCTGGGATCTGTGGTTTGAAAGTAAAATGGGTATTGTCTGTACCTCTTTAGGCTGTTTTCCAGCATGTTGTTGCTGTAAAAGTTGAAGCTGCAACTGTTCCTGTTGTTTCTTATAAAACTCCTGAAGCTGCTGCTATAAAGAAGAGGAAACACAGTAAGTAACAAAGTGGAGGGACAATTCCGTGTCTCTCTTGTTGTAACACACAAACTGTGATTTGAAAAACAGCATCCTTTTATCTGTGATGGTCTGACCTTTAGTTTGAAACTCGACAATAAATTCAGGGCACACTGACTATTCTTGGCATTATCATTTGAAAAGTAATCTCCAAAATGAACTGATGAAAAACATACCATTTTCTACACAAACTAATTAAAATAAGGCAAGGAATGACCTTTGATTGTAACAACAAAGCCAAAATGCCCTTGCTGAGAGAGGCTGGTAAATCTCTGTTGTGAAACATATACATGCTTTCTAAATGATAGGGTTTGACCGTATTAAGTTTTGTTCAATACATACATAGGCATCACAGATAATACCCCTCCCCTTCTCCACTTCCCAGATGGATAGTAGATGTACGCAGTTTAGACATCCACTCAGTGAATGAATGACTGAGAGAGTGACAGTGAGGAAAGAGTACACAAGGTTAGCTTGTAGTGGCCTTTAAAGTCATCATGGAATTAATGAATTAATGTTGTGCAGCACATTAAGATAAGTAAACTTTAAAACCATACTTCATTTATTGCAAACTTTTAGCTGACACAGGCTCACATGTTGAATTGGGCACCCAGGAAAACTGATACTCCACAATACATTCGTTTGCTGAAATTCAAGGGTTAAAGCTTGCAAATATGCCACGGTGCTGTTGACGGGTTTTGAGAGTCCTTATTGTTCCATATTGGTTCATTAAGTTTTAGAACTGAAAACACCTCTCAACTATATTCTTTGTTTATTCCAACTAGTCAGAAGGAAGTGATGTGCCAAGGAGGATGCAGGTGTGAGCAATGGCGGCATCTGTAGGATTCTTGTTTCTTAAACATGCATCTTTATGTAGCGATCTGGGAAAGGCTGTTAAGTTTTAGTCCCTGCACTTCCGTTTTCAATAGCAATCGCTAGCTTTAAGTACAGCAGGGCAATCAGCTCACCCCAGATACAGCTACTATAAAATATGTGCTCCTGTATGTAGGCTGCTTTCACTAAAGGAATATTTAAGGACATTAATACACCTATAATAGCCATCTTACCAGCTGTAAAAGAAACAATTACCTGTTGAAGCATGAGTGCCTGCTGCTGCTGGAGCAGGACCTGGAGTTGCTGGGGAGTTAGCACTTGTTGCTGGAGGATCTGCTGCATTTGTTGGGGAGTGATAACTTGAGGTGTCATCATAGCCACTGACACTGGGACCTAGAGCATGAACACAGTGGGCATAAGACGTCAGAACACTTTGTAAAAAGTTCTACTACAGTTTATTTTACGTTTTAATATTGAGCATTTATTTTTATCCTGATAATGATTTGTCCATTGCTGTGTCTACAGAACTGGTTCAGACACCATCCTGTTTTCTGCTGTATTGCTTACTTCTCATCCTCCGTAGTGGCAAAGTACTAAAAAGTGCAAGAGCTTTTAGAGATCACTGGAGTAAACATGAAAGCACTGATTTTAATTTTCTCCCAGCTACAGTTTTTTTCTCCAAAGCATTATTGCAATGAAAATTATGTCAATATATGAATAAGCTGTCAAGATAGATTTATTTTTAGAAGAAACAGTCAACTCAATAGATACACACAAAAAAGAAAAAACGATCTGGTGTCCCACACTGATGGGATCTAGACCCTCGTAAGACAACGATTTTAAGAAAATGAATGAAAGCTCAGAGATGTGACTAACAGCACCTATGTTCCTATGCAATTTTAACAGAAAGACCCTACTACAATGTCTTTACCATTCCATATTCACCCAGCATACAGATGTCTTCAATTCTTTCATATTATGTGAGATACCATTAAAAGCCGCTTTCCATGACATTTCAGTGACAAACAGCTACAGTGATGAACTTGATAGCATTTCATATTTGCAACTGTTAACACGTTTCTGCACGGGCATCTCTGCAAGGAACCTGTACACTGTATCTGAAAGGATGATGTCTTGTTCAGATAAAACACTGACATTAAAATGACAGGCTGTCTTGGCCAAGGTTACACAAATTGTATTCAAGCGGATACCTAATGACAATGCTATGAATTCTGCAAGCTTTCTAGAATGTAATTTAGCTATTCAAAATAATCACTGCACTTGTATTTAATTTGCAGACTACATGAGAACCATTTTGTCAGTCCCAGTAATGCAAGAAGACTATCTCACTAGAAATAATAAAAAAAGGAAAAAAATAGAAAGAAAAAACAACAATAGAGCAAAAAGACAAAACCCATATGACTTTTAACAGTAATATTTAAGCACCTTACTTTTCTTTAGTTTCAAATCAAATATGTGACAGCACAGAACTAAAAGCAGTAAAGGATATACTTTGTTAAAAAGGATCTCTTGTCATCTCATGTATTACAATAAAAGGTAATAACATGTTTTGCACTTTCTCTGCGCACCACTTTTTAAAAATCAGCAGACAATAGCTGATCAGAAGATAAAAGAATTTTTAAAAAAAATCTTTCAGAGTAGTAGTAAGCAAGAGAGAAATGCAGTATGAATTTTATGTAACGTAATGTCTTAATATGCAGTTTATCTTGACTTTTTCACATGATTTGTCCTGTCATTTGCATAGCAAGCTTTCATTCCTAATTTCACAGTCATTATGCACTGATGTCCTGATTTCTCAGCATCGCTAATTTTGATGAACTAAAAACGGCTCCTGAAGGTCAGATTCACGTACAGTGCACATCCTCCAGTGCTGTTGTGCACATGTTATGTGCAAGTCCCAGGAACTGCTTTTAAGACATTTGTTTGAAAAAGTCCAAGAAATGGTTATGTACTTTTGACATCTCATTTATATGGCACTGGAATGTCACCCAGGAGTTCTCAGTATCCCAGAGTTCTTCTGAATGTGCACTATGGTATACATCTGGACAACCCACCATAATATACAACAGACAGTCACATCTGATAACTATGAAAATAAAGATTTAATTACAGGACAGTTCCTAGTTCCATTGAAGTCCATGGTGAAACTCCTAGTGACCTAGTTAGAACTAGGATTTAGCTGTATGTGTATTTCTATAGTGAACATACTGGACAGCAATTGCACTATAGAAGTGCCATAGCAATTGAGACAGACCCTGAGAAGCCTCAATCATCAGCCAGTAAACTCATTAATTCTGAGTATCCTAATCCATGTGATTTTTAAAATAACTTTTTCAAAGTAGAATTTTTTTTACTTATATTGGGTAGTCACCATACTAGCTTTTAAGCTTTACTCGTCTTTGTTATTCAATCCCCAAAGAAGCTTACCTTTCCTTGAGGTTTACACTATCTTTTATTGAAGTATGACTGAGCAAACAGAGAAGGAAGCATGTTTAAGTATGTTTTCTGTGCTATTCTTGGAAGATATACAATACAAATAGTCTTCAATCAGATTTCTGACAACAACCAGGGATACAGACAGGAACAGGGTGGGGTGCTCTAAAACCCTACAAATCAGTGATGAATACTAAGGGCCACATTATTCTGCCCTTGGTTATGGATGGACAACTCCCACTGACTTCCAGGGGAGTTGTGCACATGGGTCTAAGGGCAAGATTTGCTCCTATATTTGAGAAGTGTTTGTGTACCTTCCAATGAAGAATTTCTAAACAGAAACTGTTAATACTTTACTAAAACAGAAATGTTTTACAGGTAGCAGAAAACACATATATGACATCTTTCAGACAGCAGGAGCATGCTGATGAGCTCAACTTACTTTAATCATCTGAAACCACATTGTCACACCAGCTAGCTCTGTACTGCTAAAGAGGGCTCTGCCTTTAATTTACAAATGTAATAAAAGTTAGATTTACCCAAAGTTTCTGCTCCAGCATATCATGAAAATAACTTATGGAAACCTTTAACAAACATATTCAAATGGACCAGAAACTATTGTGTCAAAGAAAAAAAGAGCACAGTTTAAGGTCTTTAAATAGTTAAGAATTATGGCCTATATATCCACTCCCTTAACTTCCAACGTCCAACTTTTCCTTGTAGCTAGTCCCTAGTAATACCAGGAATCAAAGGGCATGCAGCACCAGCAATAGCCTATTATAGCCCACACTTTATTACCCATTACTACTGAGGTCATTAGCGGTAAGAGTGATTGTACCGGTCTTAACCTATTGATCATTGTAACTACTATCATTTAATCCCGTGTTGAATGTCTGGAAAGCTGCTAAAGGCACACAAGAGAGAGTGCTTTAGAGTTGAGAAATATAGCCAAAGCTTGGAAATTACACTTTGATTCATAAAATCTAGCCAGTGGTTTAAATCAATAGTATTTAAAACAGTCATGTAAGTTCTTAACTACAGCTCTCTAATATTTATTGATCCCTTTTTGAGTGTATTCAGTCAAAATTAAACTTTATTTTAAGATACTATACAATATACTTTACATTACTTCAGAGAAAAATATTTATTTCTGATATTTTGTGTGATAGTAAGTCACACCTGAACTGGGGGCTATACGTTAATTTTAGATTTCTCTCTCTCAATTGCCAATTTAAATGTGTTGCCAAAAACAAAAACAATTATAATTATAAACCTACACTGGAAATGGCATACCTGTTTAAGCACATGAAAATGAGTTTGTTTTATGAGTTAACAATGAATCACAGAAGGCAGTTTATGAAGAACTAAAATAATTCTGTCTTATTGCCTTCAGGGAGTTGAAGTTCAAATTAAACTACTGGCAGATACATATAGAGAATGCTAACTTACTAAGAACAATAGAAATCACCCTTAATTAGTTGTTTATTTCTATTTTCAGAAGGACATAGTATTGTTGTTGTTGTTGGTATATTTAATAGACTGTATGCTGAATTGTTGACTGATAACAATAAGGTGTGGGAGACACCCAGCTGCATGTAAAACTGGCAGTGGAGGTAAAAATACAGCTGCATTTTGGCTTTTGGAACTCTGCTAGTATAGACCTGCTGACATCCTAATATAATCAACGGCAAAAAATGTCTTTAATACTGACAATTGCTTTCAGACTCTTTATATTTCTCTCAAGGCTCTGTTTGCTATTTCTCAGGATTCCACAACAATCCTTTCCACTCTCGGCCATCTCCTCAGCCCTGAAAATACACCATGTTATAGGATGCTTACCAAGAAAAAGAAAAGAAAAACTTAAAGAACTTGGGCCAAGCTCATCCTCAATGTAACAATGACACATTTGGCACTGTTCTATCTAAATAGGATAGAGTTAAGAGGAAGAAAGTGATTATAATCTATTTTTCCCTTTTCACTTATATTAACATAATTAAATACTAACCAAATATTTTCAGCTAGTTAAAACCTGTATACAGAATAAACCAGCACAGAATGCAATTTCCACATCTCTCATTATTGGAGCTAGTTGTATGATTGTTAACTATCACAGTACATTTAAGAGGTGGACGATTTCTTTAGGTTAAAAAACCCCACAAAATTAAAATCTTTGCCAGCAAAACCTTCATTTCTTGTGACAGTGTGTTAAAATTTGGCACAAATCTAGTTATTATGCCAAGTATCTGGATTTAAGACTGTGTTTCTTTGGATGAAGGCTTTGTTGCCAAAAGTTAAATGGAGCAAAAATATAACTGAACACATAAAAAGAAAGAATGAAGCATAGAGCAGTAATTAAAAAAGTGGACTACATGAAAAATAGAGCTGTATAAATAACCATTAACTTGAGTGCCTATCATAAGACTAAAATGTGAAAAATACAAAATACAGAAACCTTCAAGTGAAGCAACATAAAAAAATAACTTTGGTGATGCCACAAGAGAAGAGAGACTGATGTATTGGAAAACACAAAAGCATAATGCCGCAGTCTGTATCTGACGCTTGTAAAATAATAAAGTACTGAACACAGTACCCATATTCATCCTGAGCACAAAATATTTCTGACATAATATTTCAGTCTTTAAAACAACAACAACAACAAAAAAGCTAAACTGCTAGAACTATTCATGCAGAAACTATCATTCTGTATCATTATGAAAAATGGAATTTCACTTTTAGACAACTATTTTGCCACAATACTGTATAATACATTACCCGTCTTCATGTTTATTATATTAATGTAAAACCAGCTAAATAGTCATTAGCATAACAGTGCTCTGTAACAATATAACCCTCTATTAAAAAAGAGAGAGCAAAAAACCCCCTCTTTAAAATTCAATTAACATTTTATTTTTATCATTTAGTTTATTACATTTTATCAAGAGGAGAGATCTTCCTTTGATTTATGTAATGTAGTAATCTCGGCTCTCTTGGAATTCTGCAATATTTCAGAATATCTACTCTATGAAGCCTTCTGTATTCTTCTCTAGTCAAAACAAAACTGGTAAAATTTCATTTTTTTAAACACAGAATGGGACATTAGAAGAACTTCATTTGATCTTATCTACCACTTCTCATGCATGCCAGGTTCCCTACTAAGTGCTAGGATAATTGTTTCAGCTATAATAAATACCCATTTAATTTGCATAAAAATATAAAGTTTACATAAATTAAATCCTTTCTACTCTTAACATTTGTCAAATACAGATGAAAGTGAAATGTACACAAACAGTCACCGAATAAGTAGAATGATCTTTTCAACCTCACAATTTTTTTTTACATTAAAAAAGTTTTCTCCTCTGATTCACCTACATGACAGAAAAAATTATAACCTAAATATACAATTCAAACCAGTGATGACAGTTTATGATGAATCTATAAAAAGTGTGGCAAATATTTTGTATTTTCCTCCAGAAGAAGAGTTGGATCAACAGCATTATGACAAAACCCAATACCCCCTACCAACCTATACCGCACCCCAAACATATACCATCAAAATATCCCCAAGCCCATCAAAACCTTTAAAACCTCATCCCCACCCACACATCTTTAATGCACTGAGCAATATATTGGGTTCCTTACATTTGTGTATTAATTCATTAATATATTAAGGGGCACTTAAATAATAAACTGTGACTGAATCAGCAGCACTTACTATGTCAAGAACTTTAAGTGAACTAAGGAAAAAAAAACCTATATAGGGGGGCATTGTCTTCCCTATGGCATGTTTACATGAAAAGAACAAAAATCCCCTTCCCCCCAGAAAAAGAACCAGAATCATTCTGAAAGGTTATGTCTCTTCACTTTAAATCTATTCTTTCCTTAAAGAGTTAAACATGAAACGATCTGTTCTTCTAATTTTGGGCATTAGAGGAGACCTGTACTCTTCAGTTTAAATATTAATAAGCAATTTAAAAAATATATTCAATTTGTTAAACCAATCTACTTAAATTAAATACAAAATAGTCAAATGATGCTATGACAAACTTAACTTCTGTTCAACTTAAACACTCTTTTAGGTGTTGCTACTTTGTTCAGAGTTACAGCCTTTAAAATACTTGCAAACTTTATTTGCTTAAAATGTGCAGCTTTTCACACTTATCACAGACACCTTCATCTACACATCACAGCTAAGCATAACAGTGCAAATTAGATTCTAATGAGAAAACATCAGTTGCTTCTTTGACAATCTTGCTATTCACTGATTTACTTCTAATGAAGACACACTCCAACCAGCAAGCTCTCCCTGTGTTAAAGGTCAAAACATGTTCAAAAAAATGCCTAGCAAAATCAAGGCAAATGGGAAGCCCGTAAAGAAACCTTTTCATAAAGTGGCTTGGCAATTAGAATAATTGTGCAAAAAGCCATCTTCAGTAAAAAGTAAAAGAAATTAAGCTGCCAGTACTGTAACAGGTTAGCTGAAAATCAAAATTTAATGTATTCTCCCTTGTGTCATCTTGTTTTGTCAAGACATCAAATAGAATTGGAAAGTACAAAATAACAAGCCCTTGAGAAATCACAGAAGCCGACCTTTTTGATGTTGTTGGTTTACCTTGTTCTCAGTTATTTGAACAATGATGTTTCAGATTTAAGGGCAAGATAAAGCTTAAAAATTAAAACCTATCAGGTTGTTGTTGTTGGTTGCTTTTTCCCCCTCCTAAGTAATACAACATCTTACCTTATCAGTGAAGGTAAAACTACCATAAACCAATGTAGAGAATAATTAGCAATTATGCATATTTGTTCAATATTTATTCTATTTTTCCAATATTCATTTAGCAAGCAGATACAGTTTCTAACACCGCACTGCACTGGAAAGGTTAAAAATCAAAAAGGGCTGGAGAAGAGCTACTTCCCATTGTTACTTCACTCCAAAATCTCTACACAGCCATTTCAGCCAGTTCTGCAGACGAGGACATGATACATTTTCCCCCCTTTTCTTACAACTGGAGAATAAAGCTGAGCAAGAAAGCACCTTATAAAAACAAGGTAGTACAGGACATTTTAACTGAACCCTGAACTATGGCAAACTCTTCCAGTAATGCAGTTCTGCTTTCAATAAAAGCAAACAAACTACTTATAACCTGTCAAGCCATTCCCCAAACAATAACAAATTTTGCATATGGTGTCAAGAATTTCTCACAATTTTGCTGTTCAAGCATTGATAATACTATCCCTCGTATTTTTTTTTACCTACCAAGGAGGAGAGGAAAAAAACATCAATAACTTATCTCACAGGAATAAACATTTTCATAAATTAAGCCCAAGTTCTCTCTCTTTCTCTCAAGCATACACTTGGCTAAAACTCCTATACAATGATTGTAAGAGAGATGTCTCAAGCAATCATGTCATGGCTTTGCAGCTCCCCAAACTTTTGGATGGAATAAGCCTCCCCAACCTTTAGACAACCAGAGAATACTGTCCTTTTAAATGTAGCAACACTGTTACAGTTCATATTACACTGAACCAGCCAACTAGTTAGCTTCAGTATATTCAAAATAAATGAACATGGAATACCTAGTATTTTCAAGTACTAGCAATACACAAAAACTGGCCACTTAAAAGGCTGCTTAACAGTTAAATTACATGTCTTTTCTGCATCTCTCAGTGTCCAAGAAACATTTTTAACCTTATCCACAAACCTGTTGCAAGTTTTCTCTTGTTTACATTTACAGTACACTAAGCATCAAAACAACTTCTGTACATGTCAGATTATATTGTCCATCACTACTGAATAATGGGTCCTTTTCAATAATGCCTGTGTGATGTATTATAACTAGCAGATGGTGGTCAGTTTGGTTGTTTGATAACTATTTACACTGCAATATTAATTTCAGGATGTTATGGAGAGTTACATTTTCAAAACGTGCACAAGGATCATCGAGACGTAGCTCGTTGTTCTGTATTAACACCAGCATGTATAGTTCTAGAACGCCATGGCTTTTTATTTTATTTTTCATGTCACTTCCACTGTATCCAATACTATTCATGTTTAGTTAAGCTACAGTTGGGATGTCTGGCCAGAGCACGTCCTAGATAGAGCTCATCTATTTTTTTAGAGTAAACAATGACACAGTTTTAAAAACAGGGTAAATAAGCATAGTAAAGTGAACCTTTAAAAAACACTAACTATAGCAAACAAAAAATTTCAAAGCAGCCCTTCCTATCAAAAGCTTTCTGATAATTTATGGTTTACCAACTCAGCAAGGTTACGCAACACTGCATGCCTTTAGATGCATTATTTGAGTCAGTTGAAATTTAATTAAGATCACAGTCTCCAAAATCCCTGTCAAATGAAAATTCACAGAAGACAATACACTATATATCCTCATGCAGATAGTCTCCATTCCATGCTCTGGAATAACATAAATTAATCCTCGTTTCTATGGCGGCAGACAGAAGTTCACTAATTGTGTTTTCTTTTGACACTTGTGTTGTTTTCTGTTTTATGTCATGGGATCATTCCTTTTCGAGAGGGGGAGACAATTCAGAGCAAATCTGTTTGAATATGGCAGCCGAGGGTTTTTTGACATTCTCACAGCTCTACTGTGATGTCATCAAGTTTTCATAAAATTAACCCCTACCTGTGAGAACATCACTTTATGACATCTGTCCATTGGGGAAAATGGGGTGATGGAAACTGACAAAAACATAAACATTGCCTTGAGTCTGGACTGTAAATTTTTTTTAAATAAATAAGATAAAGGCTATAAATGGCATTCCTTTCTTTCCCATTAATAACCAACTTTTAACAAGGGATTAACCTGCCTGTGTTTTTTACCTTTTCATGTGAGGTGCCCTGAAATCATGAAAGAAGCATGCTGAATTCCAATATGATTCCCCATACTTCTGATACCAATCCATATTTTAGGGGAATGCATTTAGTTTTTACTCAGATTTATCTAGATGCTGCTATTATCCACTGCAAATAAAGGAATATTATTTTTAAAAGGAAAATTGCTGGCACTTTACCTTGTCCAAGCATATTTCTATTTGCATATCTTAATATCTGGTTGCTTATCTCACGGTTTAGAAATGACAGGTGCTAGAAGTCTTTTGTTTGACAGGCTACTACACAAATAACTGTCTTGCTTGAAAGGGCTAATGCACTACTAATGAACAATAAATCAACTTTGATTATAAAGTGTCAGACCAATCAGTTTTCAGTTCAGCTCTATCACATTCTAGGCCAAGTCAGCTACACTGTTTAGTCAGGATTTGGATTTCATTTTTACATCCTTATCAATGAAATTTTTTAAGGTAGTCACAGAGTTCATTTAAAGCCCTCTGAAAACGTATTTTCCAATTGATGTGAAGAAAGGAGTTTGAACAGTAGCACCATAGGAGCAATGCTTTTACAACAATTTCCTACATTGCTACTGCTACAATTCACAAAAAGACATAACGTCTACACACACACAAAGCACAGATACACATACCTTAATATATTTGATCACATACAGGTGTAAACATATAGAGAAACCTCTTCAAACTTGATTCAAAAAGCGTTTAAGATACCTGAAGACTTTGTATAGTAAACATGAGAACTAAGGGCCCAATTCTGCTATTACTTACTACCATGCATAGTGCTCAAATGTATCCATTTATTTCAACGAAACACCTCACAATGCTTCCAGGATCGGGCCCTTAAGTGCTAGTCATGAAAACTAATTTTGATCCCAATGAAATATAACTTATTGTTTTGTTTTTAAAAAGGTAGACTAGCATGTTTAATTTACATTTTATTAGCTATAAACTTCAATAATTTATTTAGTTAACATTTCAACACTGACAGCTAGAATAAATCCAACTATTTAGTTTCATAAACAGATCTTAGTCACCCATTGAATGATTCACACTTCCTGCTGCCAAACTTGTTTTTGTTAAAAATGAAGAAACTGTCATTTTCAGAATGCTGACATCTATTAAAATAAACACACTGCATTTTTAAGTTCTTTTGCTTTTACATTTTCTGAATATGGGAATAATTTGACTTGTTCAGTATTTCCTTAAAACATGCAGGGTTTGAAAGAGTTAATTCCAAAGAGGAAGAGTGTATATGCACTTTGCTCTAAACTTACCACCCACTTCCTAAGGGTTCCCTCCTCCCCACTACCACCAGCCTAGAAGAATCATCTCATTTGCACTGCAGTACTGTATTGCAGGGCTGACACTTAACTTGGCTACATTTAGATCTGTTACACATGTATTTCACTGGAATTCATATCACTAGTCAATGTCAAAAAAAAGCTCACTCACTTAATTTCACATGGCAAAATTACTAGCAAATAAATTCAGCAATCATAGTGCCTGACATTTAAACCTCACAAAGTATTTGATTCATCTGTGTGGTGGCTTGGGTTTTTTTGTTTTTGTTTTTGCAAACTACAGTCATTTAGTCAGCTAAGATAAAAATAGTCCAGGCAGATATGGAAACAAACTGTCAGAATGAAAAGAGCAAAAACAATCTATTTGTTTACTTATTACCTCTGTAATAACCTACAAAAGAAGAAAACAAAATACAATTCCCTTCTTTTACATGTAATTATTTACCAAGTGCTTCAAAAAATTATTGCGCTGGATGAAAATAAAGCACAGCATAAAAGCAGCAATAAAAGTAAAAAACAAAACAAAATAAAATTAAAGACTGCAGAGATATAAACATTCTTTTATTTTTAAAGCTCTCACATATTTCTGAGGAGTTGAGAAACAGGCCTGTGCATTGTAGCTCTCTACCTTTTAACCCCCAGTTTTGTCTGAGCTGATTCTACTTACTGTGCAACTGCCTTAAGGTGATCAACAAAGATTAAAAAAGAAAACAAAACTTTAAAACGCAATATGCCTCTTTATGCCTACATCTGCAAAATTAAACAGTCACGCTGTGCGCAAGGAAGATACCAACAAAAAAATCACAAAATCAATCATATTGACAAACCTGACAAGCTCCATTTAGCTGCCACCACAAACAGAGTGCTGGGCCATGAAGCTCTAATAAGCCTTGTTGTACAGTCTTTAGCTTCCTCAGGTTACAGACAGATTGCACGCGCAAGGGTGCTCCTGAGCTGACAAGATGCAAAACTACCCAATCAGCCACGCCCTTCTCCACCAATCACAACCAGCCTCTAAACATAATCAGTTCAAACACCCTTACACAATGGGCCTCCTCTTTTTTACTGCCGGCAGGTGAAATAATGCTTCTGTGAAATAACGCGTTTGTCTCTAAAGCAACTACAGTTAATTGCCGTTAACCCTTTGACCTGACAGTGCATGCGTCTGCTCTCTGAAAAGCATGGCAAATAGCACACATTTACCCTCAATCAAACAGCTGTTAAGAACTATTCTTTAACAAATAATAATAATAAACCCCCCTCATACTTACTGACAAACTGTTCAGGATTATAACCTTTAAGAGCAATCTGTTTTGCAGAGACTAGATGCCACTAAAAAATTCCCGCTAACACAATGGTTCATAACAATCATTTTTAAATTGGATGGAATCAAAGGACCAAACAGCATCAGAGAAAAATGCCCCCCCACTTCAAAAACAACTAACTTGTCATGTTAAATGATTTCTACCAAGCTTGAGTAGGTTTGTTCACTAAAGTTTATGCATGTTACGATTACGAAAAAAACAGAAAATAACAAACAACAAAAAGCCCTGTACAAGAAGTTTGTACAAATGATTACTGTGTCTAGCCTACCTTCCCCTCTTTCTTTCATAAACAAAGCAAAGGGATATTAATCACAGTCCTAGAATGGTAAGATGTTAAAATCTATCAGAAGGCAAGGATGCATCTCTTGTATCATTTAGATCAGTGTTTCACAAATGGGAGTTTTATCTATCTGTTCTTAAGGCAGCCAAGCAAACATTTCTGAGTTTAGTGGAAGTGAAACACTTTGGGTCTGTGGTACGTTTGTAACACTAGGGTTAGCGGTTTCATGTAACTCAAAACAATCCCTCTTGACATCTCACATATTCAAGCTCAAATAAATACTTTTTTGGCTCTAGTCTTTAATATAAAAACAAATCTTGCTTTTGTGCGGTCTCTAATCTATGGATTGGAACAGTCCCCGCAATCTATTTTACTGGTCTAAAAACCTATAATAAATTACCTGCATCGTCTGTGTCAATATTACTAAGGAAAATGTCAGTCACTGTTTCTAGTATTTTTTATCCTCACAGTTTCTAGATAAGCAATTGGTTAAAAAAGTTAGTTTAGATGCAAGTAACTGAAAACCAGAACCACATTAACAACATCACCATTCACAATCGTACTTTGTTTGCAAGAGTCAATGAATATCAGACAACAGCCCTATTAGCTATGCTGCGAAAGAACCTTGCAAGAAGCAAAGACAAAGGACCCAATTTAGTGACAACTTGTGATCTGATGTTAAATGGGATGTGATACGGATTGCTTTCCACCCTAAAGTGTTTTCATGTCAGATAACAAATTTATTAATGGGATTTTTTTCAGGTCAGAAAAAATCTGACCCAACCCTCTTATGAATGTTTAATAAGGGACTAAGAGCATCTTTTGCACGACCCTAAATCTGCCAGAAAGCCTCCATGAATCAGAAAGATCCTGCCTCTTAAAGGCACACACAAAAATTGAAGGACAGGTCAGCACACAAATTGCATGGAAACGGATGATGTTTATAAATATCACATATGATGAACAGAAAAAAAACACTATGTACAACCACAGAGAATTTAAAAGTAAACACCACCTAGAGATGATGTTTTGGATGAATTAACAAAACGCTGCACTTAGGAGAATGCCTTCTGTCCAGTAACCTCAAAGAACAGTTGATTGCCACAAACTGTCTGAGATTATTGCAAATACAGGGGTTAGATTTTTCAATATTTTCTCTCGGGGTCTACCTCCTGCCCCATTCATTGTCACGTAACGTCCCTCTGGCAACTACAGTAATAGTTTACATGAAAAGGTAACATTAAGAAAGTGTTTCATGTATTTTTAGCTTCTTTTAATGGTATATAAGCAGCAGAAAACAAGGAGGGGAGCCAGCATCACATGATCTGGTAGCACTCCAAAGACCAACAGCAAGCGGTCCATGAACCACAGTTTGGAAAACTCTGATCTGGTCTGTATGGCTCGATGCAAACTTTCTGGCGATAACATTACATGAATCATGATTAAATCATGTCTTTAATTTATTATTTTCATATGCAGCCCCACACAGGCACATACTACACACAGGAGGATCACTGCCTAGTTTCGTCCTCAGTTTCACCATTGCCATATAACTCGGGACAGAAGTCCATTCTCTGGTGCTATGTCAGCAAAGACCTGGATCTATGAAGCTAGCACGTCATCTGTGGCACATACCATCATCTCCTTTCCATAAACAACAAAAGGTGCGATATGGTGGCATAAGCACAGGACTGTGAGCTAGGGGACGCCTAATTTATAATCCTGGCTCTGACACTAACGCCCTTTCTGGCCTTCAACAAGGCCCAGAGACTTTTTTATTTTTAAAGTAACCAACAATCTTGGGCACTTCAGTTTTTAGAGCCTCACTTCAGAGATCTATGCACTCACTTTCAGAGCCGCTGAGCACCCCCCACTTCAAATGAAGTTAGCAACCTTAGCCTCATCCTCTATCTCCCCATCTGCAAAATGGGGACAATATTACATACCTGCTTCTCGGGGGTGTTGTGAAGATTGATGTTTTTAAAAAGCTTTGAAGATGAAAAGTGCCATTTAATGTACTAAGTACCAGCTGTGGAACTGGCCAGTAGTATTTTTAAAGCACTTCATACTTCTTCATATAAAAGCTTCATACCTGCAAACTCAGTCACGGTCTGCTATGAACGAGGATTCCCAGAGTGGCAGAGAGCGTAGTGTGATTCAGCAGGGTCACAAGAAAACACAGCCAGCAAATATTGCAAAAGATCAGGAAGAACAGCCTGTTCCCCCTTTTAAATCTACTAGGATATGACAAGATCTCACAAATACTGAACAGTGGGTGTAACTGGCATGTGGAAATCAGAGATTTACTACATGAATAGAAAATGAAAGCTAGAAATGATGGCTCAGGGATAAGTGAGGAGTCCTGGATGGCTATTTGGCACTGGACTCAATTGAATTTTGACCCGTATTAAATAGCAGTCATGATAGTAGGTGAAACTCAGTGGTTGGAATATAGCATAAATACCTGGTTTCGAGGTCCAAGCCAGAGGAAGAGATTGCCATATACGCAGAAGTGAACACAGTGGAAGAAATGGTTTTGTTACTTCATTACCCTACAGACAGTTTAGTAATAGAGTTCCACTGCTCTCTGCACAGAGCCCCATTTTTGTCTCACAGCAAGAGACTGTGGGCCAGATTCTGTTTTTGTTTACACTGGTGTAAATCTGGAGTAACCCCAATTACCTCAGTAAAGTTGCTCAGGACTTACATCAGTATAAATGGAGCAGAATCTGGCCCAGCATGCTGCCTTAACGAGATCAATTCAAAGATGAAAGCATCATACAGGGCAAAATGCCTGATATTAATGCTCAGTGCAAGATTTAACCCAGGCAAATGGGATCATAAGCTTTAGTCTGGGCCATTCCAGGAAACAAAAGGAGGGACCGAGCTGATCATTCACATAATAGGTTAATAGATGGAAGAAAAAAATCAGACAAATAGGAACAAATCTAACAAAAATTGATGTATTAACAATTTATGGGAAAGCTATAAGAAAGATTAATAATATTGAGGCTTTTTTCCTCTTAGATTTTTCTCTGCTTTTTCGGTTGTATATTTCATGGTATTAATTCCCCACTCCTTTTATTTATAAAAAAGGTTTAGTAGGCTTCCCCATACTGCCTCTTCCATATGCACAGATGTGGGGAACAATCAGCAGAGGTAAGCCCATGTCCACTGGATCCTTTGCCTCTGTGCTGAGATGCCCGCCCGCCTGACCAATGTGAAGTGGGGGTTTGTGATTTGGGTGGATTTACAGCGGAAACAATGATGTTATAAGTAGCACTGTATTTTGAAGAGACTCTGCCAATTTGATAGCTACTCAGTTTAAAAACCAAACCAAACCATGAGTTAAAAGTGTTATACCTCGGCTTGCGCCTCCATGCCAGTTTCTGTAATCACATTTTCCTAGTCTAAGAATTTTTTATGTTCCTAGTTGTTGTTTGAAAGACCTACAAAAACAATTGGGGAAAAAATATCAGGGACTGAACAGGAAACAGTGAAACTGACATTACACTAACTGCTGTGAAATGCACGAAGCAAACTTCAACCCCCACATACACATTTTTAGTAATTTTAAAGGGTAAAATATTTTCAGGCAGAAGTATGATTTTTAAGGTGACTGTGTTCCTCTTAAAAATACAAAACAAAATCCTATCTATCCACAGGGATCTAAAGTAGTAAATATAAGTATCAATATTGTTTGTGTCAATGCTATACCTATTATGATATGGAGCTAATTATGTTGTTTTTCCTTATTGTTCATACAAGTTTGGCTTGAAGAAGACATTTTTATCTCCCCTCAATGTTGTACAATGGTTTAAATTTCTCTCCATGACATGCGTTAAATTACCATTCACATCCTCATTTAATGCAACATTTTATAATGCCAGTGTTACTAGTTAATTTATATATACACAGCAGGATGTGTCAACATTCAGGTGAGTTATGACTATGATTGTACAGGAGTTATGGAAGACATTTCAGCAAAATGATGGTTCCCTTTAAACATAAAAATATTAATAATGAATCAAACATCCCAGGTAAAAACAAATTTTATTTAATTGCATCCCCCCCATCATCCTTAAAATAAGTAAAATAAATAAAAATGGCAACAATGTCACTCTGCGCTCATATTTGATTGACTTAATAAATAGCCATCTTCTTCCCTTCCTAAACTGTAATATCTTGTTTCCACCATAAAATAAAATTTATAGCACACTCCTATACCAGCACGTTTGCATCAGTTACAGCATGGTGTGCAAATTGTTCCAAGTGTGCATGGACATATTCCCTACATTATTTTCTGCCTCAAAGTACACAATATATTGACACGCACTCGCCATTAAATGCTCTCTGTTACTTTCCTGAATGATCTGAGATCACATTTGTGTCATGTACAGTAGAGGAAATGCAGTGGTTGCCATTAAAAACTCCATTATTTGCCTTAAGTTGACACATGTCAGTACCGGAGAGACCACAAGAGTCACACTTAAGAGTAGGAATAAGTGTGGTGAATATCTGGTAGCAAATGGCAAAATCTCACTTTAAAAGAGTGACCACTTTATACAAAAATAATCTACTATGCACGCCAACCACCTATGACACGGAGAAGGAAAACAGGCATTAAGGTTACCAGGATTAAAAAAAAAAAAAAAAAGATTGAAGTTAATTTTTTTAAAATATTTATTAAGCAGAAATGGCTGAACTTCTGGACCCTCTGTGAATAAGGCCAGCTCCTATGAAGACACAGTGAAATGATTTTAAAGGCAGATAATGTAAGTTTTACCATCCCTAATGCTAAAGGCTTTGCACTTTGATAGAGAATATGACCCTCTGATGCTTAATACAAATACAGCTTTATGTGAAAAACTTTATTATATATACTGCCCTCTACTGTAATTTTGCTTCTCTTCAAGAGACTTACTGCTTCACCTCTTTCAACAAATAACTAAAGTGTACGAAATTATATGTACTTAGAGAATAACAAATATATAAATTGCAAGTTTTAAATAAAAAGAAAAAATCTAGAGAAATAAGGTACCCTTAATGTAAAAATGCACATTAGTCTATTATATAGCTCACTCACACAGCATAGGAGTGCCAAACTATATATTTCAGCCAGTCTAGGAGAATAACCTGTATTACTGTTGGGCATCTTGCCGTCTTTTACTCGCTCTCCTGGGAAAGCACGTCGGCATATTTTCAATAAAACACCTTCTTAGCAGTAATGGGCCTCTGTTCTCATTTCAGTGGTCCCTAAGGTTTCATGGTCCAGTATATTTAGCTGACTCGCAGTTCAAGTTTTCCTCCCGCATGCAAAAGATACATAATTTATAAAAAAAAAAAAAAAAAAGAAGGCAAAAAAAGAGATTCTCTTATCTTCTGTTTAAAGAAGAAAACAGTTAACTTTATCAATAAAAGGAAATGATGGCCTGGTTTATTTCCTAAATAGATGTTTATGCTAAAGCACTGGAAGTTTAGATAGAGGCATATAAAGAAGTTGTATTATGACAGTGCTGCTGGTGCTATATGAAGAGGGAGAATTTTCAAAGAAGTGCCTTGGGATCTCACCAATCCCATTAAAGTTAACAGGTGTCACAATAGCTAAATCTCCATGTACAGGGTTTAAAAATGTGCTTCCAGGATGACAAAGTGAAGTGCATCACTCTAACTTCCAAACTTTGCAGATTATCCTAGTGTGCCCGCCCTCTAACAGAAAAGGTGATTGAATTCAGCCAGAAATACACGCGGAAGCCCTTTACAAAAATGACGGACTGTTGCCATGCGTGGCTTGAAAACTTCTCTGAATGAAACTGCCTCTCTGTGGCCTTCCACTGTTGGGAGGATCTTTCAGAAATTCACCTCCTGATTGCTCTGGACACTACAGGAGCCCCCTTCCCAATGACATCATCTGCTGAAAGCAATGTGTGTTCTGGAAGGCCTTCTAACAGTCACATCCCTCCAACACTGCAAGGCACGGAAAACTCTCATTTCCGATAGTTCCAATCTCGCTGGGAGAAACCAAGTTTCTCCTCTGATCCTGGGCACAAGCTGAAAGGAGAGGCAAAAAAATAGCCACTAATATCAGACCTTGACCTCTAAGCGATACTGGTTCTCCTGCTGCTGCCCAGCTTCCTGAGATTCTCTTGTCTCCTTTTCTGTTGGCCTCCTAGCGTCCCTGTTTGCATGTGTCAGCTCAGCAGAGCTCGCATACAGTGGGAGTAGATGGGAGGGTGCACAGAGGAATAGGCACAGGAGCAAATAGCCTCATCTGGCCAAGCATCCTCTAAGTCCTCAGACGTAGTAGCAGTTTCAGTGTCTTACAAGGGCGAGGGAATTAGTAAATAGGGGTTGGAAGGAAAATGAGAAAGGAACCGTAGGTTCAAAAATGTGGAGGCTTTAGGGTACTCTCATCACTTTAAATTTGTTTTTGCAACACTTTTTTTTTTTTTTTGCTGCTCTTATATATGCATCGCAATTCTGTGTCGTTGAAGCAAAATACTGGCACATATTAATGCAGCGTCACAATCTGTGGTGCGTTAAAAATACACGGAATCTGCATCCAATTAAATGAAGCCCTGTCCCCCAATCAAAGAGGACTCCTGTCTGCAAGCATGGTTTGTGAATTATGACCATTTCCTATCTGAATTGGCTACTGCATGTTGCAATCCTTCCTCCCTCCAGGTCAGAAGAAAGAGATGACTCCTAAGGGTACCATGATCCCAGACTGGGACCTCCTCTTTCAGCACAAGTGGTCAACAGGAGTCAGAGACTTTGCTGGGCTGGCCAAATTCTTCCCCCTTGTGTGTGCAGCTGCTGCCCCCTCTGTGTGCTGGCAGTCTGCAGACTGCAAAGAGCACTCAGTCACACAGTGTGGCTGAGTCAGCAGAGAGAAGGCAGAGCCAGAGTCAGTTTGAGCAAGAAGCTGTGGGACAGGAAGGAGCTGTGAGGTGGAGCTCCTGGCTTTCTGTCCTGACAATGCTCATTTCCGCCCCTCGGTCCCTGAGGTACAACCAGCACACTCTGGCCCTCTGTGGATCCTTGGTTCCAGTTGTCATGTATTCATGGGCCCCCTCTCTCATCTACAGCCCAGAATCTTGGCCACAATACAATGCATATTACAGAGAATGGTCTGGTAGGAGAGGGACTATATAGGCTGACCAAAAGATGGAACCACACCAGAGTCCCTCAAAATAAAGTGAAACTCGTGGCACAAGAAAGCCCAAAGTTCCCCTTTTTTTTTTTTTTTTTTGGCTAAAGAAGCCTGAAGTGATGGAAATAAATACAGAGAGAGAGAGAGAGAGAGAGAGATCATAAAGCAATACATAAAAAGTTAATAGTACTTAAGTATTCAAACTTTTGCCTTCAGGAAGCCAAAAGCATGTTATTCAAACTCTATACAGACAAAATCACTATCTGTCACTGAATTGCAGTCATTTCTGGGGTGGAACACAGCAGCTGCTTAACAGTGCAGCACTATACAATAGTTCAGGACACCTGAAGCGAAGAATCCTGTACTCAAATGAAATTGCAGGGTGGATAAGCAGGCAGAATATAACTACTCAAAGTGTAATTTGGAAAGGACAATGGCTCTGATACCCTTATTCTTGCAAAAAAGCTGTACGGTATTTTTAACTTTAAAATCCAATTAACTATTTGGGGGAGGGAAAGAATTCTGATTTTAAAAGAACATTCCTAACAATATAGAGAGAGAGCATTAGTGCTGAAGTTTTTAAAAAAAAAATCTAGAAGCTGTATGAAATTGTAATACTAGAAATGACTGGATTTGCTGAAATGTTCCTTATAACTTGTAATACAAGAGTAAAAATGCAGTGTAAATCCTGCTATCTCTAAAGTTCCCTAAACAGAAAAATCTCTCTTTTAATCAGTTTATATCTTTAACATATATTAGTTTGGAAGAGTCCCAGGGCATAATTATGTGTTGTGGCTAGGCACGTTAACAGCTATTCCCTTCAGCTACTGATTTCTTTAACCCGTCAATTTACTATTTTACTGTGCTGTACTTATTGGTCTATTTCACAGCCTCACCATCTTGATGCAAAATCTAAATAGGAATGGAGTGAAAGGGCTGGGTAAGTTACAGGCTTGTTTGTTACCTTGGGAATGTACAACTTTCAATTCCCAGTTATGGTTTCAAACATCTGCATGCCTGATGCTTATCTGAAAAGTGAAATCTGCATGCAAGGAAGGTGGTGAGCTAAACTGACAAACTGGTGCATTAGTGAGGTCACAGACACGAGGAAGTGGAGCTACCCCCATTTCCTCCAAAAACTACAGAAATCAGCCGTCAAACCTAGAAAAAAAAAATGAGTCGAGCAGACTTTTTAGGGTTTCCTGCTGCTCTGCTTGTCGGGCTCAACAGGGGTTGATACAGGAAAATAACGTGTGGCGGTCCTCTGGAGCTCTGCCTGCTTCTACTGTTAGCACTTTCTTCTCACTTACTTTGTGTTCTCCCTCCTCCGTGGTCCTTTCACTTCTTTCTGTCCCAAGTGCTGTACCCCTTATTCCTTCAGCTTAGTCACCTAACACACAAGATTTGTCCCTTTGTCCCTCCCTCCTTCTAGCCCCATCCCTTGGACCTCCATCCCTTCTAGCTCCATCCATCCATCCCGCTGAATCTCTCTTTTCTCATTTAAAATCCTGTCCCCATCTCCTTCCTTCCAGTATCTTTCTCCTCCTGTTCCCAAGCTCGCTCTTCCCTCTTCCTGCAAACCCCATCTTCCTCTCTTTTCCACTTCAAGTGCTGCTACACTCGCCTGAAACCCAAGCTCCATCTCCCCTACCCTCCGCTCTTATCCCCTCACACCATCCCCCAAGCTTTCCCCCTTTCAAATGCCTCTTTCTCCTAAATGTTGTCTCCTCTTCCCTTCTTGTTCTCTAAGTACCTAACTTTCCTCACTCTTCTCACCCTCCAATCCATGCTGCTGGGAAATGCCCACACTGGTTCTTATGCCCAGTTCCATGCTCCCACTCTGGGTTGGATCCTCATTCTGTGAGGAACAGCTTACGAGTTGGGGAGTCCCAGAAGGTGATTCAGCAAGGTAACTAGAGATGTTCCCAAAGTTGGACAGATTCTGGCAGGAGGTGGCTACTTTCCACAGGAACAATACCTGAGCTCTGAGTCCAACGAACTACACACTTTGAAATTAGTTACGTGGACTTTATGTTAGGGACAAGAAAACCTCTAATGATGTGCCATTCCAGTCCAGACAAGCTCAGTCTGAATCTCAAAGGCAAAGCCCGTGTCTACTGAGATGAAGGTCCAAGTTTAACAGGTTTCTCAGCATTTTAAGCGGGCTTTCCTGTACTACAGTGGAGCCACTCATTTAATGGCTTTTCAGCACTGCCATTATAAACCAGAACTTTCCAGGTGTTTATTACTCAGCTTTAAAAATTGGCTCAGTGCTGAAATTTGGCAAACAAAGTGTCAGCCTAGGAGTGACTTATTTTTTACCAATTTTGTACTTTAAAAAACTGACCCTGTTTTGGCCTACATAGAAAAAGTAGGTTCTCTGCAACATCAGTGATATGTAATATTGTCAGCCAGAGCTCCACAGATTTAATGCCTGAAATTATTTTGAAGGCGAATAGTGCTACGGCAGTGCTAATTATTAACTACTATTATTATTACTGATGCACGTGCATAAAAGCTTCTTTAGAAACATGAAGTAGAAAGAAAACAAGGGCCCAATTCTGAAACAACTTAAGCACATGAGTAACTTTAATCACATGCATAGGTGTTTGCAGGAGCAGGCCCTAAATTTGAGCTATGAAAGAAAAAAATGGATATGGAAGTGTTATTTTCAACTTTCTAAGAAAGTATTTCAGTTCCCAAAAGATACGAAGGATACCAGTATAGTTGGCTCTGTGACTAAGTTAGCTTTGGTGTAGTATTACCATTAGTTTTAAATAAAGTTAAATTTAGTGCTTACTAGGGACTTGATCCTGCATCACTGGCTTTGGGAGCTTTGCTATTAACTTCAATAGCATAGGATCAGGCCCAAAAGGTGCTTCTGAGTGAAGTCCTTCATTTGGTTGCAGAATAGACAGAGCAGAGGCAGCAACTTCTCCATATCCACCTTGCTCCTGACTTGGAAACTCCCATCTCTAGGGGTGCCCAAGCAGTTAATAGCCTCTCTAGTAGCACAGTGAGCATGGCTGTTAATTAATACTAAATGTATTGATGTGGACAGGCATCCTCTAAGAATGATGGATGGAATTCTCAAAAGGTGCCAAGAGAAATGCTCTAGGAATTATTCCAAGGAAGTTCTAGGACATGTGTTATATATGAGGTCAGAGTAGAATCACAGTGGTCCACTCTGGCTTTGGCATCTGCAAAACTATTCAGTCCAAATCCTCTAGGCTTTTTGAAATCCTGCCTAGACTGATACCGCAAAACTCATTTTACACAGACCCCCTAACTCTAACCTGGGCTGGATACAGCTTTGTTAAAGAGAGGTGAAGCTATCCCCATTACAGAACCTCCTGAGCCACCAGCTTCCCAGATTCTTTATCTTCTTTTTAGTGTATTGAGGATTTTATAAAAGAAAAACCTATGATCAGTACTGCTTCTTTTGCCAGGGAACCCTTTCATTTGGAAAGCTCCAGTTTGTAAGGAGCGATATCAAAGTAGCCTGAATAGGTCATCAATGCCGCTTTCAAAAACAGCAAAAAGGAGAACAATGTATCTTCCTGAAAACTTTATGGTCACCTCAGCGGCAGGGATTGAAATACAATTAATGATAACGCATTTAATATGGCACCATCACAACAATTTACATCTCATTAAAATATTAAAGAAATTTAAGAAAAGTTGCAGAATGAGTCTCCTAAATGAGCTGCACAGCAACCAGAGAACCCAAATACCAGATAAATATGGTACTTCTGCAGAATCCTTAAAAAGTCTTAAATACCAGTTCATGGCCTGACCCAGTGGCCTAGTGTTTGGTGCCCTGCGATAACCTGAGAGCGAACCCATTCAATTCCTTGTCAGGTCTCATTCATCAGCTCAGATGAGGAATATTGCAAAGGTAACGTGCTCAGCTCCTGGTAGCAGGGATGGCCTCATACTGCTGTGCAGTGAGTCCCGTGGCCAGCCAACGGTTCCAAAGGGAGCTTTAACCAAAGCCTTCCTGGACAAGGGAAGGATGCCACAAGGCAGAACGCTGATGGGAGTGAGAGTAAAACAAGGAAGGAAGGAAGGAAGGAAATGGGTGGGAGTGTCTGTGGAAACGACACTTTTGAACAAAGAGTTGATACAAAATTGAAAATTATTTACCCTGTGACCCAGACTGAATTTTATGTGCGCAGCTCACAGAGCTACAAATATTCCAAGGCTGCTACTGAGTTTGGGCACACACACATCCAATGGTCCTTAGAGAATAACCGCTACAACCAAACTCACCCAGCAGGAAAACACAATAATAATAAAGGTGACCTTTTCAAAAGTGGCTATGTTTTAGGACCCTAAGTCCACATTACTTAGGCTCCTGAATGCCTGTTAATTGTCAAAATGGGACTTAGGCCTGGGGGGAGGAGGGGGGACAGAGGGACGGTTATACTGCTTTTCTCATACCAGTTTAATTACAGCTGTACAACATGTGTGTAGATGAGGCCATGGTTCCTAAATCATCTAGGCACTTTGGAAATTTTTAAAACTTCTTTTATAAAATATAATTAAAGTTTTACTAAAACGATATTACTTTATAAATGAGCGATACAAGCATAACGTGTGCATTACCGTTGCCCATTCTGTTCTCTTTTTTTGGTTGTTGTTTAGCAACAGGCTCTGAAGCAGAGGTGAGTGGCAGAAGAAATGAGGAGTGAGGAAACAAGATATATCAAAAGTGGGAAGCATTTCAGACCTGCCTTCACGCTCCTGCCACAACAGGTGATAAAACTGTGGGGAGCAGGAAGAGGCAGGAGAGAGAGAAAGGCTCTACAGGACTACAGAGAAAGCAAGCGGGGTTCCTTGGAGAACATGGAGAACTGCGGAGATTTACAGCGGCCTGGGGACAAAGTAGGACTGTCAAGGAGCTTATCAATATGTCTATATTGCACGGAAAAACCCACGGCACCAAGTCTCAGGGCCCGTATCAGTTGACTCTGGATAGGGAAACTGGGGCTGTGTGGTTAAAAATAGCAGTACAGATGTTCCCAATTGCGCTCTGAAGCTCAGTCTGAAACCCGGCGAGGGGGAAGGATCTCTAAGCATGGGCTCCAGCCCAAGCGGGAACATCTACGCTGCTAAAATTTAGCCTTGCAAGCCTGAGTCAACTGATTTGGGCTGAGACTTGGTGACCCGGGTCTTTCTTTGCAGTATAGACATATCCAATAAGGGAGTATGATGTTAGGGTTGCCAACTTTCTGACTGCAGAAAACTGAACACCCTTGCCCTGATCTCTACTTCCCGCTCACCTCATCTCCCCTCCCTCCATCACTCGCTCTCCCCCACCCTCATTCACTCGCTCATTTTCACTAAGCTGGGGGTTGGGAGGGAGGGGATGCGGGCTCCAGGGTAGCGCCAGAAATAAGGGTTTCAGGGTGCAGGAAGGGGCTCCGGGCTGGGGCAGAAGGTTGGGGTGTCAGGGGGAGGAGCCGAGGGATCCAGCTGGGGTACAGACTATGGAGTAGGGCCAAGGATGAGGGTTTGGGTGCAGGAGGGGGCTCAGGGCTGGGGTGAAGGAGGGGGTTTGGGCTCCAGATGGCGATTATCTCAGGCTGCTCCAGAAGTGGCCAGCATGTCCCTAGGTACAGGGGGGTTTCACATGCCACCCCTGCCTGCGGTGCAGATGATGCCACCCTGAGCACCAGCTCCCATTGGATGGGGTCCGCAGCCAGTGGGAGCTGCGGACCAGTACCTGTGGACGGGGCAGTGCGTTGAGCCCCCTGTCCCCGGCCAACCCTGTGTCTAGGAGCCAGAGGGACATATCAGCCACTTGTTGGGAGCTGGCCACTGCCGCCAACTGGACGTTCAGCAGCCGCGTTAGCTGAGCTGATTGGAGCTGCCAAGGTCCCTTGTCGACCTGGCATTCCGGTCGAAAATCAGATGCCTGGCAACTCCATATACTGTGGAGTTGCGAAGTTAGAGGGTTTGAGTATGTTTGAATGGGAAGGCATGAGAACGGAGGATCCTGTGAGGATAGGAAGGGTGGCTTACGTGGCAACTTCCTAGATTAACAGGAATAATGTTGATAGGGAGTGCAGTTGAGCAACCTCAACTGTAAAATGAACAGAAGTTTGAGTAAAGGAATGAAATTAGAATTACAGATACACAGTCACAGAATAAATCACTTTTAAAGCCTGCTGCTGTGAATCTGCACTTATCTTAATGATAATGAGTTACATTTCAACCATGTCTTTAATCCAGAACCAGCATGCTTACTTCTTTCTGCAAAGTTTTTCAACTTTTTTTTTTTTTAATATAATCTGTTTATACTTTATCGCTGCAATTAAACCACCTCTAGCACTGAGCGGGACAGCTGTTTAATATTGCATGGCAATATTACACAATAACTGAGATATGAAAAACAATAGTTTATCCAACTGAATTTGTAGGGGAAATTCAGGTAGGCAAAATGTATAACTATCCAAACGGAATTTGGCCAAGTGCTCAGGCTACTCAAAAACAACCAGGGATCTTACATGACAAGTGGCCACTCAGTTTTACTTCTACTTTGAAAGACAGCAACTCCAGCTGCACAGCAGCTTCTAACTTGATCCTGGGACACTGGTTCAGAATTCCCTCATGGGGAAAAGTGATTCATATTGAATTACTAATACGGCTCCCTCTAGCACCCTGGGCTTTTATTGGAGGTCACTCATCTAAGTAGGGACCAGTGCTGCTTGTCTTTAGAGAGATCTGATGAGATTACAGCCTGCGGTGATGGTATGGCTGCAAGCATTTCTACTTTACACAGCCTCTATGGGGGAATGGCAGTTTTAGCTGTGGAAATATGGTTACAGAGATACAGAACACGGTCCTAATGAGCAAAAATGGAAGGAACAAAGACTTTTTTTGTGAAGAAACCTGTTATGCAATGTACTGCTATCAGTATAAACATGCATGAGAAGCACCAGAGCCATTCTTACCATATTCCAGATCTAACGAATAAGGTTAAGCATTCCTTGTTACTGCATCAGATACTGATAACGTGTCACCCCAAAGCTTCCTGTTGAGAGATGCCAGCATCTATTGACACAGGCTTCATGTATTTCTCTTCGAGACTTGTGGTTTGCAGTTTGTCAAAACAGGATACTATTTAAATTGTAAAAGTTACTGATTTAAGCATAAAGAAGGAAGAGGTATTGCTGTTTTAGCAACCCAAACTTGTGTGTGGGGAAATTCTGACGAGTGGTTTTTTGTTGTTATTGTTTTTAAAGGTACCTTATGTAGTTTTGACAACACGCTGCATTTATAAATCTATTTTGGAAAACAAGTGTCTAAGCAAAATTACTATCACTTTCTATGAATTACTGAACATGTGTAATTCGTTTATCAGTCGTACTGTGCTGAACTCAACTCCAATTACACAAATGAAAACACCTGCTTTGTACACATAGATCTCTTCATACCTCCTGGGGAAGGCACATCAGTGTGACTATGCAGTACAGTTTGGTTGATAAGCCTGCACTAATAATACAAAGTTATTGATTTTTAAAAAAATCTGCATATGAAACAGTTACAGTGTTTAACCTCCTACTCAATAAAGAGGCATTAAAATGAGAAAAAAGAGACAGCTTGATTTGTAGGTGAAATAACAATTCTCAAGAAAAATGTGTTGTTAATAAATACCATATTTCTATTAACAGAATTACATTTGCCATTATATTAGCTGTAAAGTTTAAACAATTCTTCAGGGGCTTTTGGAAGGGCTGATGAGTGTTGCATGCCAACTCAGATGTAGTGGGTATGTCTACAATGTACTGTAAACCTAGGTCCGTGGGACCCACTGGGGGATTCGGTGTTTCCAAGTGTTTGCTTGAGGGCCCAGCACTGCATTGTAAACTTGGGTTTACAGTTGCTGGACTCACGTCTCACAGCCATGCTAAAACGTCCATATGGAACTACGCAGACCTGTGGGCTCAAGTCTGTGATTTGACCTGCGACCACCTGCAAAATGACACGGCTTGAACTGAGTCATGGTGGAACTTGGGCTTCGTCCCACCCACTAGCAGGATCCTAGGACCTGAGTCCAGAGTGCTTGCTGACCCAAGTCAGCCTGATTTGTGTGTGGACGGAAGACAGTTTGGGCTCACCCAGAGTCAGAGCCCAGGCTTAGTGTGCAGTGTAGACATACACAGTCCGATTAAGATCCCACATAGTACAGCAGTGAGAAGAAATTCAGGGGACAAAAAAAACCACACACCACTGTCCAGTTTTCACTGTATTCTATAGTTACAAATAATAACTATGTTTACTGAAGTGAGGCGATTAATAGGAAAATATTTTATTTCTAATTTTTTCTGTCCCCATTTGTTTATCATGGGCATTTGTCAGCACTTTGTTCCTCATGTATAGTCAGACCATCTCCCCTGCTGTTTGTGTGTGTCCCCTATTGCCTTTCCACATAGCAACAGGGGAAAGAGGAACAGTTTATTATGTAGGAAAATGTGATTTAAAAACAACAAAAATTGTCAGAAGGACTCAAACGTAGCACCTGACAACACCTTTAAACTGGCTAGATTTCAAGTTGACTGTGTCCTTTTAAAATAGCAGAGGGAGAAGCAGTAAGAACTAAGGAGTAGCAGACTTTGAAGCTAGCACCCAGAGATGCCAGATTCTGGGTATCTACTTGCTTTAGGACATAATTCCAACCTTCTCTCAGCTCCCTCACTTCCTTCTCTCTTCTCTCCAAGCTTAGACCTTTGCTGCCCAGTAGCACCTAAACAGTGTTGCTAGCTTCACCCACTGTAGCTATCTGGAACATTCTGCCAGATACTTAACTGCTCATCCCCCAGTCCTCTGCTAAATTGCCTTCAGCCAATCAGCTGTCAACCAGTTTCTGACAACAGCACTTACAATTATCTACCCTCCGTGTCCTCTTCTCACGTGCAGTCCCATCCTAACCTTGTCCCATCTGCAACTATTCTGTTGTCATAACTACTCTAAGTTGAGAGGCATGTTATGAAAATAAATTGCATTGCATTTTCAAATGAAGTGCCTAAGTGGATAAATACAGAAGTGAAAGAAAAGGCCTCCTACAGGTGCCAAGAGAAATCAACCAGTAATGGAAAAAAACAACCACCCTCCATAATTATTATACGACCCTCCTCCAGGGGAATACGGCTGCTTGGCTGCTGCACCCGTTGTTAAAAGCTTTTTGAAAACAAAACCAAAGTTACAGAGCGAGAAGTGTTTATATATATATAAAAAAGAGTTCCACCTGCTCACGTGGAGTTGGAAACCAAACAACAAAACACATTTGCAGTTGTCACTGTTGGTACAACACATCCGCTGTGGGCCTCTCCCAGAAGACAAGAGTTTGTTTTCTCTTCTGTGGACACAACCAAGCAAACCATTCAAAGTGAATCCATTTTCCAAGCAACAAGCTAAAGTGCCTTCAAAACACGACTATGGAGATACCCAGCTGCTTATTTTTATGTTGTATAACTGCTCTCTCTTCTACTGTCTGTGATGGATAAAGTGAGTTAAATCATTTTAATTATATCCTGAATGCAAAAGATATTAATGCTCTTATATAAAAACAACCTCTCTCCCCCAAACAAACAATTCCACAGTGATCTGAAAGAAACACACAAACACTGCAGCTTGCAAGAGCGTCCCCATAGGGCTTTGAGGCCTTTCTTCCTGCTAGGCAGCCTCGGGTTTTGTTATTTCTAAACAAGGGTAACACCGCAGCAGTCACCTTCCACAGCAGTATAACTCCATTGATTCACCTTGCCCCTTGGTTTATTATAGTAGAGGGGTTAGTGTCACTGACACAGAGGAGGTAAAAACCTCATCCCTCCGTCCTCCTCTGATCAGATATTGGGAGAAGAATCAGAGCTACTGTTATTTGCCCTTTCCCATCTGCTCTTTTTCTCCTGTTGCAGTGAAACTGTGAACTTTTCTAATGAGTTACTTTATCAGACTTCCATTCCCCACTTTCTCTTTTAAATATTCTGTAATAAAGTTTTATTACTATCAAGGAAGGTTAGGGTTTCAATCTCATGTGGCACTGCTGTGTGCTTCCACCACTTGGAAAAGAGGAGCCACAGTCCCTCAAATGTTGCTGTAAGTGGCATCAGAATGATCCCTGAAGGAGGGTCAGAAGTTAAAATAAAAAGCATTGTATCTGATGATAGAGGGATTGGCTGTAGAAGCCAGAGTAAAATGGGGTAACTTTTTAACCCAATCAACAAAGTGCTTATTGTTTCCATTCCAAGGCAAGTAGAATAATGATAAATACTAAGCCAAGTTAATCTGTATTTTCAGTATTTGAATAAACATACAGTTAAAAGTAAAATCAATGCAGGTTCTTAGACTTGCCAACTTTTATTTTACTGGCTCTTGCTCTGACATGTTTTACTTTAGGGAATTCTCTTTGTTCCCTTTGCGTCTTCTCTTGTGCAGTTCACACTTTCCTCCAAAGTCTCTTTCCTATAATAAAAGGACAAAACCGGAAAGAACTGCCGAATGTACAGTTAAATGTTGCATTTCAGTAATGATAATTCAGTTAAGATCTGCAAAATCTAGTTTGCTTATCGAAATCTTGAGGTTCCTTTCTTTCTCTCTAACCATCTCTCCGTAACCATTCCCCAGATTCTCCTCGCTTCTGGGATTCACATCTTACAGCAGCTCACCTCACAGATTATTATTAAACTAGCCACAGCAAAGTTCCACATTGTGAGCAGACTCTCAGCTTTTGCCCAAGCCCTCCTTTGGTGCTGTCTAGCTGCTGTGACAGCCAAGGTCCCAGGAATTCCCCAGAGCAAGCAGCACAAAAAACTTTCCCATTTAGGCAGGTGCCAGCAGAAAATGCATCACAGCCACGATCTTTACAAGGTATGGGGCCATAATGGACCAATCTAACACTAGGAGATCCATGCCCACTCAGGCCTGGTCCACACTACAGCGTTAAATCGATTTAACGCTGTACCTGTCCACACTACAAGGCACTTTAAATCGATTTTAAGGGCTCTTAAAATCGATTTCTGTACTCCTCCCCAACGAGAGGAGTAACCCTAAAATCGATATTACTATATTGATTTAGGGTTAGTGTGGACGGAAATCGAAGTTATTGGTCTCATTCTTTTACTGAGCTACCCAGAGTGCACCGCTCCGGAAATCGATGGTAGCGTAGGACCATGGACGCACACCACCGAATTAATGTGCCCTAGTGTGGACGCATAAAATCAATTTTATAAAACCAGTTTTATAAAACCGGTTTTAATAATTTCGATTTTATGCTGTAGTGTAGACGTGGCCTCACCTGATGTGTGGTACATAGCCGACTGCCAGGATGCAAAGAAACTGCACTCAAATTGGCTGCAGCTTTTCCTAAACTAGTTCCCCTGGTTGATTTAGTTTAAGTGTGGAGGAGGGCAGGTAGAAATAGGGCCTCCAAAAAGTTCTGAAAATTCCCTCTTTCAACCAGCAAATCACATTTTCCTTTACCCATGTAAAAGGGGGAAAAACGAAGACTTCCCACAATGGCCACTTCTCACCTGTGTGCTGTACCAGATTGCAGACAGTATCCTGCAACCTAGATTCCCCTCACAGTCTGAAACACATACAGTATTTTTCACTACCTGTCCTAAATTGCTGTATAGTGTTAAGCAGCGGCTGCGTTTCACCCTAGAGGTGGCTGCATTTCCCTGGCAGGTAAAGCCCAACAGACCTCCAATCTAACTCTCAGGGATCTTTGGAAGCTTAGGTAGTTATTGTGTGTAAAGCATTTGACATCTCAGGATGACCGGTGCTGCAGAAGCATATTAATTATTATTACAGGATTAAATATTTATGTTCAGGTTTGGATCAGAGCTTGAATGAATGCTCAAGCTGACTTTATTTTTTCCTGAACTGATTTGTCCATTTCTAATGCCAACACCCCAGTCAGCAATATAGGTTTTCACAGAGGGCATTAATTCTGCCTTTGATTTTAAGTAAAATTTTCTTCATTTGAGCATTATTATATTCTATATAATCAGGTGCAAGCATCATACAAATGGTATTGTGATCCCAGGAATGTGAATAAAGCTATGTAGGCAGCAAAATATTTATTTTCAAAAGTAATTTGTGCACAGTCTCAAAATGACTGCTGTCTACAGTTTTTCTGAAATATCTGTCCTGCTGTTCATAAACCATAAAATATAATCTGCCTTTTGTGGGACTCCAATTGGTAAATTATATTAAAAAAAAATTCAGATTGGCTACTCTCTGTTAGATGATGGGTATTAAGACGGAACACAGCCAGTGCTACCTTAAAAGAACATGGCCCTAAGAGAACATACATCATATTGGAGTTAGGGAGCATCATCATTTAACAGTCAAACTTGCCACAGTAATAGCATGTAGTCAACTAAAAGGTCTTCAAAAATTATATTTTTGCAAGGGTAAACAACAGTATTCAAAATTACTGAACCAGAAGAGTGGATTCAGCTGTGCTAACTAGTGATGAACAAATCTCAACAGGTTTGCTATGGATGCTTATCTGAATTACTAGAGTTGGCCAGAAAAATTTCACTGACCCTTTCTTTTCTAATGAAAGATGGGAACACATTACACAAATGTTCACAATTTTGGGCACCTTGAATGACTCCTATTTAAAAGTTAGGCTGGAAAGCCTGAGAGAAGGATTTTTTTGCAAGATTTCCAACTTTGGTTTGATCCATCTAGAAATTTACACCATGCTTTTCTCTGTGATGTTTAAGTCCCTGGGCTTGAAATAGCATGAGGGCAAGGACAGACATTCTCACGGTATTAGACACAATACGTGATACTTTAAATAAGTTCTGGTTCCAGCTGAAACAAAGATTAACGTGGGCCAAAAGGCCAGTTATGAATTTACTCAAATCTGTTCTTTCATCCCAATATCATTCCATTTCTCTCAAGTTTCACACTGTGTAAATAGGTCTGGCACACAAGCCTGTAGAGCTAATGGTCCATCAATGATAATGAAGTTTTCAAATGGCAGAAATTCTTTGGAAAGTCGGATTTCTTCCTTGCCAAGGCACAATCCTGAAGATCCTTCCACCAAGGACATCGAACTGCTCAATCTGGCAACCGCTGTTACTGTAAAGAGAATCTCTCCCTTGCTCTCTCTGGCAAGCACTGAGATCAGTGAGATGCATCCTATCTCAACACACAATGAAGGAGAAAAGGAATACAAATAAGAGGCCATGTTGTCATGTACTTTGGTGAAGATTGGGTAATTGTGCGCACAAATGATTAGATATGTTTTATGTATGAAATCAGGCAGTTTGCATATGCAGTTGTGAAAAATGTAAGTATAGGTTAGTTGCACAATTTTGCTGGTAAAATGTCAAAAAGGGTGGCCTTTTGGTGAAATGCCTGGACAGGAACTTGGGAGATCTTGGTTTAATATCTAGTCTGCTACAGATTCCCTAGGTGACCTCGAACAAATCACTTAAACTCTTTGTGCCTCAGTTTCTCATATTTAAAATGGGGATACTAATCCTTCCTTTGTCTGTCTTATCTATATTGTGAGTTTTTCTTGACAGGGACTCTCTCTTCCTATCTGTACGTACAGTGCCTTGCACAGTGGAGTGTAATATCATTTTGGGGCTTCTGGGTGCTACTGTAACAAACAAACACAGAACCACAGAAATGTAGGGCTGGAAGGGACCTCAAGAGGTCACGTAGTCCAGCCCATTGCACTGAGGCAGGATCAAGTACAGACAATCCCTGACAGGCGTTTGTCCAATCCACAGACTCACAGACTTTAAGGTCAGAAGGGACCATTATGATTATCTAGTCTCATCTCTGCACAATACAGGCCACAGAATCTCACCCACCCACTCCTGTAACAACCCCTGAGTTACTAAAGTCCTCAAATTGTGGTTTGAAGACATCAAGCTGCAAAGAATCCTTCAGCAAGTGACTCGTGCCCCATGCTGCAGAGGAAGGCGAAAAACCTCCAGGGCCTCTGCCAATCTCTTCATACCCTTCAATTAATGAATAATAATTTAGCTCAAAGCTGCGATGGATGACAACAGTGCAGAAAAGGATGTAAAAAATATGCAACCTGCCAATTAATCATGCAGGGGGCCTGATTCTGTTACTCTGGTGTAAATCAGACAACAGCCGAGGAGTTACACTAGTTTAAAACTGATGCAAGAGACACATCAGGCCTAAGAAGCTAAATTCATCTCGGGTGCAATTCTTTTGACATCACAGTGCTCCCTTGATGGGTCACTGCTTATAACTGGGATGAATTTGGCTCATGCTGTTTAGCTCTGTGTTGCACCATATCTTATTGAGGAAATCCAAATGGCAATGAAGATACATCAGAAATGCTCAATGCCAGGATGTGCCACCTAGATTAATAACTTAAATAGAGCAGCACATTATTTGAATCATATGATTTTTAAAAAGCCTGCTAACTGACAGAATTGGCAAGGAAGGTCAGTGTTGAGATCTAATAATCGTGATGGTATCACTTTAAATATCATCAATCAGTGTGTTCCACAGCATTACTTACACGGCACACATTGGCATATGGCGTGATCTATGGTACTGCAACATGACTCCAGAGATGTAACATGATAAAGGAGATTTCTGTGGGTGGCAAGCAGCACAAAGCTACGACCTCCACTGTACAGAGTGGACACCTCTGACTGTTCACACTAATTGGACACAGTTCTGCACAGCTCTCTGAAGACCCGTATGCTTCCTGGGACTTCTATCACATTATATAACTTCACTTCAGAATATAATTTAAAAAACTTTTTCAACTAGACTAAGCCCAGGATGTAGATTTTCCAATTAGTCTCTGTTTAAACATCTGTTGGTAGACTGCATTTAACATTAGTTATTTGAGCAAAGCACAATTTGATTAGGCTGTCTGAAATCGAGCCAAAGTCTACAAAATAATAGCTCAATTAAATTTTGTTTTGCTTTCATTTGTCTTCTACTTTCCTGAGTGTGATACAGTTGCATATAATCGAGTAAACCAATTCCTCTCAGAATGTGAAAGCGAGCTGCCTTTTCCATCCTCTCTCAAAGTTTATTAAATAATCTATTCCATCTTCTCTGTTTCGTCGAACTTCATCCTGACACAAAGTATGTTTCTTTACTGTGCTGTCAGTCTTCTTAAATTTTCTATATTTTCAATGATTTCAGTTTATGTGCCATTTATATCACACCTTACATAGATGAGTAATTTATAAAAGGCAGATTACATGTATTATGAATGTAAAAACATTTCAGCGGTGTAACTGTTTTCTTCATGTACACATTGTATGAAATATTTTGCCAACCTGACTACAGAATCATAAAACTGTCAAGTTCCAAAGCCATTTTCAAAATGGCACTTCCAATTGTTTCACTGGTATTAGTTTCTACTCATTCTTCAATGTTGCACTTGTTGCCCTGAAACGTCAATATTAGCGCTAGAGATTTAAACACATGAGGCAAACAGCTGCTCTCTTCAGCTCAAAGAAGTTAGATCAAAATGCCTTCTCTCTATTTTTTTCTTCCACAAACTGCCACAACAAGTATTTCTGGCAAAGTCTACAGTTCTAGTGCAAAATTTTGCTCTCTGATCCTTGCTGCAGATTTCTTATCAGCCATGCGGCATCTCCAGTGCATACTCTTCTCTTGTTCACCACACAGAGAATACCATAAAGGTCCACAGTGCAGATTGCAGAGGTGAATTTTGCCTTTAGAATTGAAAAAAAGGTTTAATTGAATGTAGATAAGTGTATAATTAAAACTTGAAAAGAATATTAGCTTGTTCTTCAATATTTTTGATACAAAGAGTACACTTTTTTTCTGAATTTGGAAAAAATCCCTTTAAATCCAAAAGACTTTTAATCAAAGTGCATTTATTTTGCACTAGGTTTTTTTTTCCCCCCTCCTTTCTGGAAATGTACTTGTTTCAAAATGTGAATACAAGAAGACAAGTTGAAATATGTATTTGGCAGGATCTTCCTTACTGTGTGTTGCTGAAAGCTTTAAGTACACTACTGTATTGCTTAAGTAGTTAAAAATCTAGTGCTTTAATGTAGATATGGCAGTGGCTCCTGAATTCTTAAGTTGAAATTTACCCCTGCCTGCCAGTTTCTGTGAAATGCAGCAATTTCAAATACCAATGCAACAAAATATTCCTAGAAAATAAGGCTGATAAAGTCCATGAAAGTTCAGAATGGGATACGTCCTATTTTAAAATGTAGAAAGCTACTAAATATGACAACCATCTGATGTATGAAAATTATTCAGAACCAAAAACAGACAGTCTGGAAATAGCTGGGATGACTTCATTTAGACAGAATTACCCCAATCTGTTTCTAATATACACAGTACACATAATAAATTTTTACAATATGACAAAAAAAACAAACTTAATAAAAGTTCCTGATTTTTTGTTACAAAAGCATGCTATAGCCATGATATGTTTATAATATTTTGTCCATGATATCATAGCTGAGTAACAAAAGCTAGACAACGCAGAAAACAGTTACTAGGTATGACTTCACCTCACAACTACCGTAATTACATCAATGCACACATTGCCTGAGTGTACATTTTCCAAACTGCTTTTCAGTTATTACATTTAACAATTACTTAAAGTGTGTTTGACTAATATTCTCCTTTTCTCCATCTCCCAGGAATCAGTTTGGAAGCTGGAGATTTCTATTACAAGGGCTATTTCTCCCCCTCCCCCCACCCAATTATGCTCATACACATAGCAGGAATCATCTGAATGGATCCTATTTCCTTCATTCCTTGTTATTTGACAAGTGCTTGAAAACTCTTTTATATCTATCTGCCTATCTGTAGGAAAACAGAAGACGTCTTATGGTCACAGGAGGTTTTGTTTTCTCCTCCCCAGGACCAAACTTTTCAAGCATAACCCACATGCACTGCTTCAATCTCTCTGTTTTAATATCTCAGTTGGCCTTCCCGCCTGGGCATCTTGCCAAGTGGACCGGACTGCCCTTCATTGTCACTTCTGTTCTACGGCACTTGCACCAACTGCTGTTATTTTAGGCTTCAGGAAATTTTCTAACCACTGGATAGGCTCCAGTACTGTGCATTAATAAGTTGCAGATTGGAGCACTGTAATGTACATGTGTCAGGATAGTGCCATGGTTTGTAGCAGAGGGGGGGGGAAAAAACCAAAAAACCCCCAAAAGAAAACGGTAGTTCAAAAACGCTGCCTACTCAAATTGACAGAAAAGTGACCTCTGCACTTCATCAGAAATTCCTGCAGACTTACAAAATAAAGGAGTTTGCTCACACACACAGAGACTCACATGGAAAAATGGAAACAGTACATCACTTGACCTTAGGTTGCCCCCTTTATAACCACAGATGAATATTATGTGTAAAAACTCTAAATCAACTTAAGATGTATTAAAAAAGGCACCACTTCTGTTTTTGAGGTGATTTTTTAATCTCAAGATTTATTTTATAATGTAAAGAAAGAAATACTAGAAACTTCTGTAACTGGAATGTATCATTCTTGAAGTCTGATTGTTTTGTATCTTCAGCATGAAGTTCACATAATTTCCTATACTTTACTTGCATCAGGAAACAATAAGCAAGCATCACTTACTCAAGACTGAGTCACAAATATTTGCTTATATTAACAGAACATGAACATCCATTTTACACAACTTTAAGAAACTGTGTTATGTCTTTGAACTCTGATTCACTGAGAAATTAAAAACTTTTGTTCTTTTAAAGGCAAAAAAGCCCCAGATGTATTAACTCCTTTCAATATCACTAGCTCCCAAATATAACTCTCCTCTTAGGCCACGTCCAGACTAGGAATTAAAATCGATTTTAGATACGCAACTTCAGCTACGGGAATAACGTAGCTGAAGTCGAATTTCTAAAATCGAGATACTCACCAGTCTGGACGGGGCGCCATCGATGTCCGCGGCTCTCCGCGTCGATTCCGGAACTCCGTTCGGATTGATGGAGTTCCGGAATCGATGTAAGCGCGCTCGGGGATCGATACACCGCGTCCAGACTAGACGCGATATATCGATCCCCGAGCAATCGATTTTAACCCGCCGATGCCGCGGGTTAGTCTGGACGAGGGCTTAGGCCACGTCCAGACTAGGAATTAAAATCGATTTTAGATACGCAACTTCAGCTACGGGAATAACGTAGCTGAAGTCGAATTTCTAAAATCGAGATACTCACCAGTCTGGACGGGGCGCCATCGATGTCCGCGGCTCTCCGCGTCGATTCCGGAACTCCGTTCGGATTGATGGAGTTCCGGAATCGATGTAAGCGCGCTCGGGGATCGATACACCGCGTCCAGACTAGACGCGATATATCGATCCCCGAGCAATCGATTTTAACCCGCCGATGCCGCGGGTTAGTCTGGACGAGGGCTTAGTGATCCCTACACAATAGATTTCTTTGCTTAAGGAAATTACTTTTCAAATTTTGCTACACTCAGTGCTAGGTACTTTTAAATTTCAATCTTTTCACATCCTTGAACTCTCATCAACATTTTTTCCAGACTGTATCAATAAAATTGATTACTTGCAGTTCCAAATTCTGTTCTGCACATGGAAATAAATCCATTTGTTTTAAAGTATTTTCTGAAGAAAGAAGAATTTAGCAATCCTATCCACAATATCTAAAAAAGCCAAACCCCAACCAGACAAAAGAAAGTAATGTCCTGATTTTAGCATGCTGGAAATAGTGACTAAATTTCTGATACACAGATTATGAATCTCACTGTTGCTGGACTGACTGATATATCTTCTTGTGAGATATTAATGACCCAAAAAGATCATTTCTATGTTCATTAATACATTACCAATTCGAACTTGCTGTACCTAAAACACTGTACTATAGCTCAAAAGTGCCTTGATAGCTATGTTGTGATCATATTTGTAAGGACCCCTAGCTACACCATTGCTGAGATGCCTCATACCTACAAGCAATCTGTTGCTTTTACAAGTTTAATCTAGGTATTAAGGAGGTGATTGTGGAACCATGTTGATATAACATCTTCAACCCAGCTGTACATCATATAAACCACTATAGGTGGTGGCAGTCTCCCATGATTCCTAGCAGTAGAGCATACCTTTAACTCCCTAATCTGTAATACTACAAAATACTGCTCTCATTTTTTTCCAACACACAAGTGGACTATCAGCAAGGGTCCGACTGTGTTATTCCTAATTACCTTTTTTTCACTCTTGATCCTGTGGCTCTCATAATTAGTTACCTGGGGCTGCAATCCAATTTGAAGTGATGACAAGAAAGTGATCCATGAAAAAGTAATAAGTTAAATCCAATTTCAGCCTTCCTCTAATTAAATGCACATGGAACTAATGACTCAAACCCTACCATTTCAGTGATAATGGTAATTAGCGAGGTGGGAGTCACTCTCTTTTTTCAACACTGTAGGTGTAAACCACAAGGTAAAATGGTAGGAGCACTCTTAATTACACATGTCATTTTGTCAGCAATTTACACATTTCTGACCAGTCAAGAATGTGTCATTTGTTTTCTTCTTCCGTGATGTTTGTAACAAACGCCAAGCCATGTTCTGACACATAGTTAGCCCTAGACTACTCTCTAAACAATCAGGTTAAAAAAAAAATCACATTTAAAAAAAAATCCCACAGATGTTTAACCTACAAGGAGAAAACCTGTTAAAAAATGATCTCAGGGTGGTCTAATAGCACAGAGGACTGGGAATGAGGAATACCGGCTTTTACTCCTGACTTTGCCTCTTAGGATAGGTCTCCACTGCAATTAGAGGTGTGATTGCAGCACAGGTACACTTACCAGAGATACCTGAGCTAGCTAGATTAAAGCTATCCAGAGCAGTGAAGCTGGGGCAGCACAGGTTAGCTGCTCAACTACAAGCCCACCAGGGAGTTTGGGTCTGTACTCAGGTGGCCAGCCCATTCTTCCACAGCTTCACTGCTACTGGTACCCGAGTTACCTTTAAACTAGCTATGTCTATCCGGGCTGCAATCACATCTCCCAACTGCAGTGTAGACACACCCTAAGTCACTCTGTGGCCTTGGCCCACTCACCATCTCTGTGCCTCTGTTTATCCATCTATAAAATGGAAATAATACTTGCTGACCATACTCCATGTTGACAAACTCTCACAATATTTAGCAGTAGTAGTATTTATTACTTGTATTACCACAGATCAGGACACCATTGTGCTAGGTACTGTATAAACATAGTTTTCCTAACAATTCCACCTGCTAGAGTCACATAATTACATGAAAAATCACAGCTTTCATTTAAGAAAAACACAATTTGCTAGCCCCCCTGGCTGGTAATAGAGATGGAATAAGGTTGATCATAAAGGCTTAATAACCAGACACAAACACACACACGACCCCGTGTTTATTTTATCAAACCAAAGGAGTTATTAAGGTCCTTTAGTAAAAAATGAAGGCCAGTAAAAAACATAATAGATACAAAATGAAAAATTCAAATGGAGGTTGCTGAAACTGTTACTAGGAAAACCATTTAAACCGTGCAAGGTAAAATCCTGGCCCTACTGAAGTCAATGACAAAACTACCAATGACTTCCACGTGGGGTCAGGATTTCACCCCATGTCTGTAAGTGGATGTTATGTAGATTTAAGAATTACAAATAAATACGTTTCTTAAAAAAAAAAAAATCCCAGTTTCTCCTTTATTTAACTGCTAACCCCTGAGCTCAGGGATTTTTGTTTATCACTACTAAAATGTACCATTACTACATAAAATGTATGCAGATCCCTAGGCTGTTAGTTATGCCAACTGTTGCACAAGAAACACAGAACTCTGCACAAGGGTAAAATTATTCTTCACTTCACCTTTAACTGCATAGTGAGTTGCCAGTTACGTTTCTAATTTCATTAAAAAAAATTAAAAAGGAAAACGCCCTTAAAATTTGTAACCACCTATAATTTCACACTACTGCTTGATAAGTACACCAACATGATATATCATGTAGCATTAAGCTAAACAAAAGAACAGCCTAAAGCATGTTATATATAGCACCAAACAGGAATGCTAAGGTGAAAAACTGCCCTAACCAAAAAATCTGCCAAATTCTTAATAGAACCCTTCACCATCAACATAAAAAAAATTCAATCTTGGTAAATCTCACAAGTTTTTATCTACCATATAATGATTACCATTTACTCTGAAAAAATGCATCATCTTATCAGTTTCAAAAGCAAAATCCTGCCCTGAACTTTCTAAATCCATTTTAAGCCATTATGTCCAACTTCCGATTCAATGTAACACACAACATTTACTACTACTTTTTTTAAAGAATATTTTTAGCACTGCCAAGCTACACATGCACTTTTACTTTCTTGGGAGAAAATGCATCTCTTGATTTGTTTCCAATGTATGTATTCATGCCAGCAACTAAAATGCTTAAAGAATAATCACCAAGAGAACCAGCAATTAAACCTACACATTTTCATCAATAAATAATCTATTAACATACAAGTAAATTTGTCCTGGCTGGGTAAAATGTATGAATTCTCAGGGCTCTCAGCATACATGGATGGCTCAAATAATTGTTTCACATATTCAAGGGAATATGACATCCATGGCAGGTGGTTGTAAGATTTGCCCCTTCCTCACCTAATTTTGTGGTTGTGAATTCCACCTCACGCAATTGCTGGTTATTAAATCCATTCCTTAACTTTTATTTTCTTTCATTTGTATCATCAGGCTGTGAAACTGGAAGTCAATGCCAAATATAAGGCAAGGAAGTGTGAGATATGCTCAAAATATGAGTCATAGTATATTTGGAGACTTATTTTTTTTAAACTATGAGAAGAACACATCACCCCTTCTCTATCCAAGTTCTCATACACCAAACGTCTAAAATTTGCTAAAACAGATTTCTGGCTGTAGTGACTGAGGTCAAGATATATTGAAAATTATCAGTGTAAAACATGCTTTTGCATGAAAGTTATTCAACGTATGATGCCCTAATGAGACCATAGAATGCCAAGGTGTATTTAAATGCTCTGGCTATTTTATCAGTGAATCACAAGGTACATGAGAAATGATTCTCAGCAAGGTGATTACAAATTAGCTTCATAGCACTGTACTAGACTAAATTTTCCACATCTGTTTGTGCCAGTCCAGTTTACCTGACAACGCCTGCCAGCCAGTATTAAATTAGAGAGCCTGAGACTGAGATTTCACTTAGCAGTATTCTGCAGCAACCATAAATTGTCTGCGTATGAACTACATTCAGTATTCGTATCAAGCTGGTCTAACCCCCCTGCCTGTCAACTCATGAACTCTAGGGTGGGCAGGGCCACAAAGCATCTTATTAACAGAACCAACATTCTAGATTAACTTCTTCCCTTCCCCCCATGTTTCATAGAAACAGAGCTCTAGACAACACGCATCAAGGCGTTTTTCAGCAGTGCCCTTGCCAAGCATGTAAAAAAGCAGAGCAAAGAAATTTCTATAGTATTCTATAATGGACAAAAATAAGTAACATCCAGTAAACACTGTACCTATCCAAAGAGATTAAAGTTTATGGTCATTTACTAAGTGCAAAGACAACTTGGTTCGTAATTTAAATAAACTTTCTAAAATGGGCACATTTTTTGAATGGAAACTAAACAGGTTGATTTTGTATGACAGAAATAATATCTCTTATTTAGAACAATGTGATCAGGCAGATGATGATGATGGTGTGTGTGTACAGGGTGGTGGTGGTGAGGTGCGCGTATGTGTGTTTTCTCAATAATCTCAAACCAGTGCTCTAGGGTTGATGTTTTTTTGTTTTTTGAAATAATACATTCTCATTTTACCAAAGCACTAAGGGTCTGTTTTATGCAAGACGACTTGCAGTATGTTTAAGACTGCAAAAGCTCCATGAGTGAGGGAAAAAAGAATGGGCAGTCATTTAAATCAGTGAGTGACAGGCTGGGCCAGCTCTCTGTATACATTAATAAATTAGAATTTTAATTGTGTCTCTGACTGCCGGAGCTGCTCCAGTACTTTAATATGTACCAACAATTGGCTATGTTATGGAATCTGCAATGTGGCCTTCACTGTTGACCTCTGCAACACAATTCCCAGTCTGACTACGGAAACTGTTTGGTTTGATCCTTTCAACTTATTTGAATCCTGACAAATAAGCTCACAGCTGAAAGGTCAACACAGTCATATTTCACCCTCTGGAGCTATTCTTAAGACATCTGCACAACAAAGCACTTCTTTTACTACCTGACACTGGACCTAACCAGCACAATATCTCATTAAAAATGTCCCCAGTGGAAGAGACTATTAAAAGGCATATGGATCAGCTATGGATTTACCAAATAAAATGTTTTTGGAAGTGTTAATATAACAGTTTGGATTATAGTGCTCCGCACTTCCAATAAAATGTGTATTTGCCCATTTACAAAACGACTGATACTTTCCAAAGTAATAATAGTTTAGATGTAGACTGAGCACAAGGTTGGGAGCCAGGAATTCATGTATCCTAATCCCACCTCTAAAATTTCCTTCTGTGATCTTAAGCATATCATTCAACCTGCCTGCCTCAGTTTCCCCATCCAACACCGTGATAATGGTATTTACTTATTGGACTATCCTCCTGGAGATGTTCTGGGGATTCATATTTACAAACCGCTTCGAAGATAAAGTCACCACTTGAATGCTACAAATTACCATTACCACACCAAATTCTTCAGTTAACACTTAATGCTTACTCAGGCAAAACCCCCACTGAATTTATGGGAAGTTTGAGTAATGACTGCAGAATTTGGCCCATAAGCTTTATTTTCCAGGTCTGTAGAGATGTTGGCTTTATCTGCCATATTCTACTTCAAGTTTAAAGACAACAGAATCTCTACTTGGGGAAGAATCTGAATCACATATACCCAATGAAAGGCAAGAGGAGAACTAATGCTGTCAGAGAACTAGGGTTGATAGGGAGAGCAACTCAAACCAGAGTTTGACAGTACACTATGGCAACAGAAACAAAAAAACAAACAAAAGACCAGTATAATTTTGGGCTACAAAAGCAGAAGCATCAGAGCACAGAACAGTGAGAAAATAGCCCCTCTCTGGAGGACGCTGATGTGACTTCACTTGAACTCCTGCATTTAGTTGTGGACATCTCATTGCCAGAAATACATTGAGAAACCAGAATTCAGCAGGGAACAACAAATGTTATAATAACTAATAAATAAGAAAAATGATCAGGGGTGTGGAAGGATTTATTAGAACAGATCAAAAGAATGTACAGTTGGGAGAAAGAGACAGCTACGTAGGGGACATGGTAACATCTACACATTTGAAGAGTTTGAACACGAAGAACGGAGAGGAATTGTTTAGAGCAGCAGTTCTCCAACTTCAGCAACCCAAGGACCCCCATTTTGATGTAAAATTTTTCAGGGACCCCCAAGCCTCCCTGTTCAGCCCCAGGCCCTGCCCCCACTCCACCTCTTCCCCCAAAGCCCCACCCCGCCCCACCTCTTTCTGACTTCCACTCACTCCATCCTCCTTCCCTCCCTTGCTCTCCCCCACCCTCACTCACTTTCACCAGGCTGGAATGGTTGGGATGCAGGATGGACTGCGGGGTGTGGGCTTTGGGAGGGAGTTTGGGCACAGGTTCTGGGCTGGGGTAGGGAGTTGAGAGGGGGAGAGGGGCGGCGCTTACCCTGGGCAGCTCTTGAAAGCAACCGGAACATCTCTCAGGCTGCAGCTCCTAGGCAGGGAAGGAGGGGGGCAGGAGGTCTCCGTGCTGCCCCTGCCTGCAGGCACCGTCTCACAGCTCCCATAGGCTTGAGCTACAGAGTCAGCGCTCGGGATAGTGGCGTCATATGGAGACATAGCCCCCCACAACAGGGGCCGCAGAGACGTGTCGCTGCTTCCGAGAGCGGAGTGGAGCCAGGGAGCCTGTCTCAGCCCTGCTGCTCCTCCAGAGGGGGAGGAGTTGATCATCGGGGCCATGGACCCCCTGGAGTACCTTCCGGGACTCCCAGGGGTCCGCAGACCCAGCTTGAGAAACACTCGGTTTACAGTATTACAAGGACTGCAATTTAGACAAATGGGATGAAATTAAGAAAAGGATAATTTAGGAACCAGGGAATACTTCCTAAGTGTCATGTTACGTTATAGAATAGTATTCGAAGGAGAGTGGTGAAAATCCCACTGTTACTTCAGGCTTCTAAATACTAGAATGGCAAAAACAATAGGAAATGTAATGTAGGGAACTATCCTATATTGTCATTAACCAGATGACCTATTTGATCTCTCATATCTCTAGCTCCCATAATTTAGCCATCCTGATAAGTAGGCTACATCCATAATGACACATTTATGCATAAATCTTTTATTTGGAGATGGTCTATTCATTTTAGCCTTCTGAATTTGTAACAACCCCACAAAGTCTAATAATATTTAGGCTTCCTAAAGAAGCTGCAAATATAGCACCCCTGTTGGGGCTGTGCAGCCCAAAATACAGTAAAAAAATATGATGATATGATATCATAATGGTTTCACAGTCCTCTTGACACAGCAAACCGACGGCTTGGGTGAATATGGAATGTAAATAGAACAGTCTTCAAATAAAAATGTTCAAGTCTTACAACAATAACAGACCAGTAAAACAAAAAACAATCATTCACTTTTGGGATAAACCTTCTCCACCAACTCCCAATAAAGACATGTTGTCAAGGTATATGTCTACATTATGGGTGAGATTTTGAAAAGCACCCAGCCCTCACTCTTTGCCTACTGAAGCCAACGGGCTTTGACTTCAATTGAAGCCTATAAGGCCAAAGCAGAGAAATTTGGCAATCTCAGCCTAAATTAATAGATTACATTGTTCCTTATCTTTAATTAGCAATGTATTTGCATACAAACACACACACTTTTCTTACCTGAAGGGCTGGTTGTTTGTCATTCCTCTTGGGTGACTTTAATCCACTAACTTGTTGCTGCTGCTGTTGCTGCAGTAGAAACTGTCGTGCCACCTGCAGAGCCTGGAAGAACAGAATTTTAAAAATTGAGTTTGTACAGTATAAAATTTGAGAAGCGGCATGCATAGTATTTGATCAGGACATCCCTTTGAACATCAGACATTGATCTACTCCCAGAAGCACGCTCACCAAAGAAATCCTGAGGCATGTGTGCGCTCATACTACAGTGGCTTCCATTAAAAATCTGAGCACTCACACACAATGTTGTGACATACCAGTTATCTCCCATTTTAACCACAGGGAAATACGAAAATAGTGGAGTTACTGCTACTATGTGGTAACGGTGGGTAACTGCTGATTTTTCCATGGTGACTAATGTAGATTTATCTAACTGTATGTAGCTGGAAAAGCCCAGACATCCATCAGATTGGCTTGGATGTTGGGTCCTGGGAAAATGGCTTACTATAAAGACTTGGCAGGCTTCATACTTTTTTGGTTCCCATTATGGTCTGGAGTTTCTACAGCAAAGCAGGGCAGTTAACTGGATTGTCCCTTCTAGGAAGGGTGTTAACACATATGCTGTGGGTCATAACTGGTGCAATCCTCCGAGGGCCAGAATAGGCAAGAGAGGTTTCTGGAAAGTTACCACAGAAGGAGCAGCCAGAGGCAGTGGCATTAGGCAAGAGAGATGCAATGCAATAAAAGGAGGCATTCAGGCTCAGGAGGCCCTGCTTTTTAATGTCAATAATCCTTCTTTGTAAAGGTTCACTTGGTAGTGGGAGCCATCTGAAGGTAAGGGGGAGAGAGGGCAGAGAACAAACAGCAAAAGGAGAATGTGCTGTATCCCTTGCACTCAAAGAGTCTGATGAGATTGTGACACATTGACTACAGAGCCCAGGAGCAAGCTTCAATGGGAGGTGAACAAAGAGCAACCAAGGAATGCTGTACCTTTAAGAGGGGACTCAAGGGTGAAGCCTGATTCCTGGGAGAAAGGTGTGAGACAGATCAGGTGGTGCTGGAACATTCTGAAACATGCTCCCAACACTGAGAAAGGGGCTCAGAACTGGAGCCAGGGAGCCGTGAAACGCCTACACTGCTTGATGAGATGGGGGCAAGAAGTGGGGAGGAGAGAGAAAATGGGAAGAATGTCCCTCCCCCTAGCCCATTTGCAGACACTTGGTGCAATCACCAGCATTTCAGATGCAAAGGAGAGGGCCACTGGAGAGAGCCTGCCTGCAAGAGCCAAAGACTATCTGCAGTGGACATTTGGAAATTAAGATGCCTAGAAGAGCTGCCTGAGACTCTAGCCTGCTGTCTCACTGGAGGATTTACCATTGCTGGACTCAGGGTTTCTCTGTCTCCTTGGAGATGTTCAGTACATGTGTAGGTGTAAAAGTGGGCAGACTGAAGACTTCATTAATGTAAAACAAGAAAAATAGTCCCAATGCAAGATGCCTACATGGAAGGAGGGAGAAAGACTGCCACACTGCTACTGTGTATGCTCTTGGAGACATTTAATTAACACACGTTTGATGGAGGAATTAAATTTGTTTAGGGGTTTCACTATGTGTGTGTGTGAAATGAATGGCTTCTTCTATGTCTAAAGTGTTAAATGTACAGCATAGTTCCTAGATCAGCTGGGAAACGCTTGACAATGAGGCGAATTTCTATGTGAAGGGACCCACTGACTTCAAAGTGGCTCTTGAGGATGCTCAGCACTGTGCAGGATGGTGCCCTCAAACAGCAAGATGTTGCTCTCTTTTAAACACACACCTTCAGGACCAGAGCCTGGCATCATGAAGGTACCTGACAGTCACTGAAGCTGGCCCGCGGGGGTTTCCCTGGAGGGACCGAATCCATAGGTGGCAAACAGCCAGTGAGGCCTGCTCTAACATCTCTCCCTCCCAGCCCTCAGCACTGAAGTTGTGAGGAAGGGAATGCTGGTTGTAGCACCACTGCACTACAGCAATCAACCTCTGGTGAATTAGTCCGTGGAGTTGCTTGGTTTCTCCATCCATGGGTCGGGACCCAGTATTGGGTTGCCAGAATGTTTAAAGGGTCCTGTGTCCGTTCCTGTGGCTCCCATCCCACAGCGCTGGCTGGGCTCGCCTCCCTGCTCCAGGTACTGTAATCTCTGGGGCCCCAGCACCGCTCAGGTTTGGCCCAGCCGTCATGACAACGGGAGTCTGGGCAGGCCAAATCTGAGTGAGTGGCACTGCAACCCCATGAGCCAGCTCCACTCACAGAAATTTGGTCCAATCAGGGGGGTAGGGCTTAAGCAGAGCAGCACTGCAACCCCAGAGGTTGCAACGCCCTGAGTCACACTCAGCCAGCCTCACAGCCCAAGAACTGCAGGAGCCACCGCTGTGAGGTGAGTGCTGGGCAGGACCCAACCCTCTCCAGGGGGAAGGAATGGGCCAAAACCGCCCCAAGGCCTCCACCCCCAGACTATTTACTGGGTCGTGACAGGCCACAGACATTTACAAATAGGTCCTGATCTCCAAAAGATTGAGAATCACTGCTCTAAACCATGCTGTGAGGGGCAGAGAAAAAGGCTCAAGAAAAGGGAGGCACAAACAGCTTCCTCCTGCTTCATCAGCACCCAGTGCTTACCAAGTACAACTAAGGATTGTGTCTCTTCTCCTTTCCCTCCTCCTGCCCTTGATTTCAGTGGGAGAGGAAGGTACACATTGGATTTTGGGAAACACTCAGCACCTTGCAGAATTGGGCTCCTGAAGTGCTGAGAGTTTTGCTGTGCCCTTGTTTAATGACTGATTCGTCAGTGCACTATGGAAGAGACCCTCCCCTCATATCCTGCCTTCATTCACCTTGATAGCACTGTTTTCTAATACGCGCTTTAATAACAAGTCTTCATCAGATCAGTAAGATTTTAAATGCGGCTGCGATTTCCAGCAGAGATTGGCGGGATAAAAGAAAACGTAAAATCAGATTCTAAATTTAGGGATAGCTATTCAAAGCTCAGTGCACCTGCCACACACGGAAAAAATGGCATTTTGACATGCATGTGTATATGAGTCCTGTGATCCTTAAAGGGTGCAAGGAGCGTGAGAAGCTGTCAACTATGCACACAAATCATATCTTCAAAGAAATTGTGTGTGTGAGTGCACACGTGTACATGTGCAAGGACTTCTCTGGTAGTTCAGCCTATAGGATAGAAAGATTCTACTGGTCATGAATTAATAAAATCCAGCAGGAACGACTGGGAGATCTTTCTGTGGAACTTCCTATGTATAGTGAAGACAAAATATTATTTTTAGGCTTGGACTGATTAGATTTTTAGCTACAAATGTTAATAAATGTCAATTTCACCATACTCACAAAACAAGGAAAATAATATTTCCATTGATGAAAATTAAAATTTACAGATAGACAAAGAAAGAAAAATGCAGCTGGAGAACTATATTAGAGTTTGATTTAGGGATATTTACTTTATGTATTTCGACATGTGATGTTGACAATTTGTTTAATAGTTATATAGCTTTAGCTTTTTGAATCTCAACATCTACAGTCATTAAATAATTATCTAACCCCACATAATTTCCCACCACTGTGAAAATGTAAATCAATAAACACAGAAAAATGCTTAGATCCCATAATCTTGGGCAACTGTGAAAATTTAAATTGATAAAAAATTTAAATGCTTAAAATTAATCAATATTCTGCTTTGCAATTATCTTTAGAAAATTAATTCCTCCAGGTTGAGTTATTTCTATTTAATTAACCTGGTTAGTAGTTAAAATGCCTCAAAGGGTGGGTCAGGAGCAGCAAAAAGATTCCTACGTGGTTTATGGGGATGGACAAAGAATACTCACCTACTTAACAGGGGTGTTGTGCAGCTTATTTAATTAATGAATACTTGGAAATGCGCTCGGAGTTTCTCAGACAAGAAATGCCATACAGTACAAGTGCAACATATTATTATATATTATTAAGACTGGCTCTGTAGAAGAATAATTCCAGATAAGTGTGCAATCAAATGATCATTTTAGTTCCCAGTAATTAGATTCAATAGGCAAAAAAAAAAAAAAAAAAGAAAAAAAAACCCACACAGGAGCCTCTCTTTAAACATATATCAAACAATCAGCACATCCATAACCTTTCAAGCTACAGCCTTTTTGAATAAAACATCTTCAGCTTATAGATATTATTCCAAAAAGAACCAGCCACCATATGTGTTGTCTCTTTGAAATACAGTTGCTATAGCAGACCTTGCATGCATTTCATGTGATATGATCATATTCTATCCGTTTTGGCAGCTGAGAGGTTGCACAACTAAAACTGGCTGCCAGAAATTTTGAAGATCCCCAGAACAACTAGCTGTGCAAGAAACGACTGGTTTCTACTCGAGCTGGCTGTGAAACTCTCTGCAGCCAGACTGATGATTGCTGTGATCATGAAGCCTTAAAGCTGCTCTCTCCAAGTCGAACAGTCCTGCCCTAAAGCTGGACAGCCATGCACTGCCCAACCCAAGCTCAGTGCTTTGGTCAATTAGCTGGTCAGGCAGATTATGAGGGTAGGGAGCAGATGAAAAGCAGCTCTCCATTCTAGGGTTGCCAATTCAGGTTGGACGGATTCCTGGAGGTTTCATCACACGACATAATCTTTAATTCAAGATTAACCTTTAATGCCTGTATACTCCAGCACAGTCCTGGAGGTTTGACAATGCTACTTCATTCCCATACCCCAGGCATGTGCCTAAGTGGTGAAGACTTAGGCATAGGTGACCAGATAGCAAGTGTGAAAAATTGGGACAGTGGGTGGGGGGTAATAAGTGCCTATATAAGACAAAAGCTCCGAACACTGGGGCTGTCCTTATAAAATCAGGACATCTGGTCATCCTACCTGAGCAAGGACAGAACCAAACCCTTGCTCAGCAGGTTGGACTCCTTCCCTACTCCCTCCAGCTGCTGAGATCCCTGCAACTGAGTGAGGGCAGAGCTGACCCTCTGATTACTTCATACTGCTCTTTTCTGTCCCTTCACAAGCAGCAGCAGGGAGCCAGGAGAACTCCCCACCCCGCTAGCAGCACTGAGAACTAATGGTGTAGGAGCAGGGGGTGAAAGAGGTTCAGAGCAACCCTAAAAGGAGAGATCGGTATAGGGAGAGAGCAGAAGAGAAGCACACAAATCAGGCTGGGGAAGCAAAGGGGGAGAGCAGCAGGTGAGTTGCACAAGACAGCCACAGAGAATATGTGAGAGGGAAGGAGGAGGGAAGTGATCCTACCAGAGGACAACAAAGACACACTGTTGGGGCAGCACTGGGGCAAGCAGTGGGAACTAAGACAGCCTAGAAACAGCATTTTCCATATCTTCTCCTTAGTGATTTGGCTCTTTTGCTTATTAAAGTCAAACAACAGATAATCCTGCCTCTAAAATGTGGAAATTTGCTTGCGGTGAGGAACAGCTCCCAGGTATGGTGCTTACTGCTGAGCTGCACCACGTCACCACTAGGGCTACAGCAGTACTGGCTCTTCCCTGTCACTTGGTCTTCCTCTAATCTTACCTCAAATTTCTCCACCCCCACCTGAGATCAACCCCCCTTGGCTATGTCATTTTCAAGGCTAATCCACAGTCACCACACACGTGGGGAAGAGAAAGAGGAGTGTGTAAAAGAAAGAGATGGTTAGCTTAGTAGGGAAAGCTTCCTGCAGAAGCTATGTCAAGTCCATTTGGAGTACACCTTTTGAAATTAATTTGTTGATCTCAATTCAACCCCAGTGGGCAGAAACCACCATTATACCAGCACTCATAGAATATTAGGGTTGGAAGGGACCTCAGGAGATCATCTAGTCCAAACCCCTGCTCAAAGCAGGACCAATCCCCAGACAGATTTTTGCCCCAGATCCCTAAACAGCCCACTCAAGGATTGAACTCACAACCCTGGGTTTAGCAGGCCAAGGCTCAAACCACTGAGCTCTCCCTCCTCCCATCATTCAATACAATCCGATAATGGGCGTGCGAGAGAGAAAGCGTTTCAGTACTAGCTCAGTTCTGGATCACCTCTTTTCCCCTAGACACAATAACTACTCCAGTGCAAGGCTGAGATTTACAGGCCAGCTTGGGAAACCTGTTGTGGCTGCCAGCACCATAAAAATACTCCAAGCCAGGGTATAAGGCGAAATTAATTTGACAGCAAATTCAGTCCCTCAGCCATCATCAGCACAAAGATTCCCAATCAAGACTGTATTTGAATACAGTATTCTGTATGAGAAGAAGGCATGTTTTTATTTATATATGAATTCAGTGCTGATAGGTGCTAGACTGTCTGCAATAGAGACTAAAGCCCTTTACCAATCCATAAGACTATTTACACAGCTACCTTCCCCTTGATGCCCTGCTCACCTGCCTTGTTCTTGCCTGGCTGAACGAGGCACGAGAGGGTAGTTCCTTACCTCATTTGATACTTGCTTCTGACAAGATTGGAAGCAGAGGTGCCAATACCACTAACTGCCAGCTGTGAGAACAGCTTTGTTGACATGGTTGTCTCACTGCTAGAAACTGGACGGAGCCCACCACGCTCATTTCACACAGACCCCAAACAAGCAGCGGGCATGCTCTTTTGTAAGTGTGCACTTGTCAGAGAGTGTCTGCTTCTAGGGCTAGAAAGAATTAAATCCTGTATTTCAGGGACATTGTAAAAAGAAACATGGTAAGTGCCCAAATCTTGCAGTCATTGAATCCATTGAGAGTTTTACCACTGACTTCAGCATAATGCTGACACAGCATCTTTCATCCAAGTTCCCAATGCTCGATTTATAAAGGATATAAGGGAGACACACTGCACTCACCACTGAAACACAAACTATGGGATGGAAGGCAGCAGCCATTAAACACTTGCCAACCAATTCCACACAGAGGGGAACAATTTATCCCTTTGAGATTATCAGGACAGGTTTTTTGTTGGATTTTTTTTGGCCAGTTAGGTAGAATGCAATTACTCAGTTCTTTGCCCAGGACACCCATTCTCCTACAGATTTAAGTTGTGGCTGTAACTGAACGCTTTCATTACGAGCAACTCAATCTTTCAATTTCCACAATCATTTAAAAGTCATAAACACAAGACTGGGGGGAGGGGGCGCAACATTTTGCTCCCAACATAAATCTGGAGAAACTCCAATGACCTCAGAAAACCAGCAGCTGCTAATCCCAGAAAGGGATTAGAGGGTGGGAAACATTGGGGTGGGGGGGAGGAGAAAAAAAGTTTTTACCCACAGAAGGGACGTGTAAATTTACAGTGCCATGTACAATCTTTACAGGAACTGCACATTGGAAATATAATTACAACATCCAGCCCTACAGAGCCTCTTGTTAACTGTTCCTTCATTGAAGCCAATATACTATGACATTGGCTCTCAAGCTGTTTTTCCATCAGACCCTATTTTTAATTGAAGCAAATGAGCTCCAGCCTCACCCTCCAGGTTCTCAATATTAACATCGATCTGCTGGTAATGAGACACCCGACTACTAAAGGATATGCAGTTCTAGTACCCTGGGCCTAGCACGCTCCAGCACGAGGCCTAACACACTCCAGCTTGTTTCTCTCCCCAAAGCTTTTCCAGATGCAGTAACGCTGCCCCAGACAAACTGGAGAGTGACATGTGAACCCCTGGGAAACGGGGGCCCATGCAACCTATTAGGCGACCGCCGCTAGCATTTGGGAGGTGGCATTTGGGGTCCTTCGGCGGCGATCACGGCGGCCGGATCTTTGGCCGCCCCGGTCGTCGGCATTTAGGCAGAGGGAGCTGGGGCAGGGGGGCGCAGGGAGGGCCGCCTGCAGCAAGTGTGTGTGTGGGGGGGCAGCACGCAGGGTAACTCCCCGTTCGAGCTCACCTCTGCTCCGCCTCCTCCCCTGAGCATATCACCCCACTCTGCTTCTCTCCCTGCCAGGGTTGTGGCGCCAAACAGCTGTTTGGCACCGCAAGCCTGGGAGGCGGGAGAAGTGGAGCGGTGAGGGCGTGCTCGAGGAGGAGGCAGAGCAGAGGTGAGCTGGGGCGGGGAGCTGCCGCATGGCTCCCTGGGCCGGGAGGAGCTACTGCGGGGGGTGGGAGTGGCGCACCACAGGGTGGGGGGGAGCTATTGTGGGGGGGGCTGGAGAGCTGCCACAGGGCTTGGGGGGGGCGCAAGGTGGAAGTTTCACCTAGGGCACAAAATGTCCTTGCACCCACCCTGGGCCCATGTCCCTAGGATGAGCAAGTAAAGGGCTCAATGGGGACGTACGGGGAAAAGAAATAACGGCTCAAAGGAAGCCTCCATAGCCCTAATCTATCGTCCCAATCATCCCTTGTTTGAGCCCCCAGCCCTGAGGCAGGCAGCAACCACCTCCTCTTCGGGGGGGCATGGGGCAGGGACGGAAGAAGAAAGGGAATATTAACGGAGGATGTAAAGTCTCTCTGCAATCATTTCTAGACCAAAACCCCCTCTGAGCAGGAGTTGTTACTTCAGGGGAAACCCTGCTGAGTTCCAGCAGCTCAATACAGGGCTAATGGGTGAAAAATAACGGCCTATGATATGAACAGGATTGAAAGGATTAGATATTTATCAGTAAATGTAAACGTCCACTTCATTATACACAGACAGAACAAAGGAAAATATTTCCATTGTTAATAACTGAAATTTACAGACAGGTAACGTAAGAGTACGTGAGAACTTGCTTAAGAACTGTATCAGAGCTTGATTTAAGGATTTTACTTTACATTTTGACATGTTATGTTGACAGTTTCTTTGTTAACAGTTATAAAACTTTAACTTCCTGAATTTCAACATCTACTATGTTAAATAGCGATTGTTTGACCTCTCCTCCCGTAATTTCCCACAACTGTGAAAACTTAAATAGATAAAACTGAAAAAATGCTTAAAAATAAACACTGATATTATCCGCCAAAATTATTTTTAAAAAAATGAGTTCTGCCAAGCATAGATATAAAGGATTTCAGATGAGTTGATTGGACGGGCCTCTACGAATCTATGAAAGCATGAGAGTGAGACTTTAGTACGTGCTGAAAGATTCACACAGGGAATCAAGAATTAGAATTTGCTGACTGTCAAAGGTCTAAATAAAAAGATGGCCAAGAGTTTTAGGTCCCATGAGACCCTATTCATGCTCAACCGTCACATGCCTCAAATACCCCTCATTCCAAGGGACATCACTTGATCTAGTTCCAGTGCTACCTGTATGTTTCACGTAAATGTTGTGCCCTTGCCCATTGTTTTATAGTTGATAGTTATTTACATCAGAAATACAGAATCGCGTAACACAGGTTACAGAACGAGGTATTTACAATACAAAACAAAATCCCTATGGGCTTTTCAACTCCTGCATGAATTGTCTGTTATGTCCCTTCTTTTGGGACTTTGCCACAGTTTGCACCCCACATGTGGGCCTGGACTGATGAGAGATATGCTCACAAATAAGCCTAGGGTTCATAGTTTGAGAAAACCTCCTCTATGAGGGAAGAGATGGTAGCATCTAAGCAGCGTGTTACTAGTAATCAGGGCTGGTAACATGGCAGTCTGAGGAGCATGGGTAGCAGAAGCAGGAAGCGACCTCTTTGCCGGTATCACCGTCTTACTGTGATTTTAATTATACTCTTTTTAAACAAAAAAAAAAGAAAAAAAAGAACAAGAAATCAAGACCATGCCTGGAAAGAGAATATTACCCCAACCCAGACTTCCAGATGTGAGACGTTCCTCCCTGACCTTGCAAGAATAACATGAAGTCATGTTTCCACACAATTAGACCCTTTTTAAAAATCCCTTCAGTGTTTCAGGCACAAAAAGGGTTTTCAGTATCAGACATGTAGATTTCTTATCATCCAGTTTTCTTATCATCCAGTTTTCTTCCAAGTTTAACAACATTTTAGGGGCCTCAGGCATAGGCTAAGTTAGGTAATATTGGAATGGCAGCTGAATAGGCCAGTTCCAACCCAGTCCTTGTCAGTGAAGATCCTACAGGGTTTTCTTGCTTCCATTCAGTCATGCCTGAGAAGTGCTGTTAGTTCTCAGACGCAGGAGGAGAGGTCAGATTCAGCCAGTATTTGTCAATTATGTCCTCTTTGGCAGCTCCCAACCATCTTTATACACTGCTCTGTTCCACAGCTCCTGGGACTGGAATAGCACAATACAATCACCAAGCTCTGAAGTCTGGATACAATATAGTTTCAGGGTTGGTTAATTTCACTCACACTCCTCTTTCTTGTGCTCCTTCCCTTCCTGCACCTTTCCTCTCAGAGCAGCAAGTGGGGTTGCGCAGAGGGGTGGGAGACAGGCAGGCAGAGTGAACTGATATTCTGGAGTATAGCAGCATTGCACCTTGGAGAAGCTGAAGATCAGAGCAATGTGTGGACAGTGAGGGGGAACAGAGCAGTATGCAAAAAGGTGCAAAGCAGCAGCAGCACCTGGCGCTCTTCCTCTAGGAGGAGCAGAGCAAGGGGAGGTGAGTAGAACCAGCTACCAACTTAGAAAGGAACCAAAAACAAGAGGCACCCACAGATAGGTAAAATACAGAAGATGCAAAGAAAAGCAGGTGTCCGATTCCTCCGCTCCTCTTAAGCCAGTGCTTTCAACCCCTTCCGGAACAGGAAAACATGCACTGGCACCTCTCTCCTCTCCACTCCCTTTTCTCCATCTCTCATACCCCATTTCTGATTTTTCTTCCCAATCTTGCTCTTTTTCTCCTCAGTTAACCCCTGTTCTTGGCTACCCCTCCTGCTCATATCTCCCACCTGTCCACTCTTCACCTGTCCTCCACCCATTTGTTACAGCACAGTTGTCTCTGGAAGGCTGGCGTTTACCAAGGGGACATCGGTCAGCTCTGTATATTGGTGCTGGATGGAAGGAAAAGCTTTGATAAAAATTAATTAATTTGTTAAATAAAATGGCAATTGGCTGGCCCTGACTGCCTGGCTTAGGCAGATGAATGTAGCCATGCACTTCCTGAGTGATCTCTTTGCTGGAGCAATACAGGGACCATTATACATTTATACACATTATTTTTTACCAAAGTATTTCTAATTTACATCACTTTTTGGTCTGAAATGTCTCCTAGCTCAATGTAGGTCAATGGAGAGGAAAAAAATATGTTATTTTTCTCCCACAGGCCCAAATCCTTCCCCAAGGCCACAGCTCTCCAGAAATAAGGGGAAGTACAGCAGAGGAAATAAGAATCCTTCCTTCCAACACCACAGAATGGCAGTGGAGTCACTCCAGAGCTGCCATTCTGTCATCTGCATTGGGGTATCTTCTGTAGTGCTTGTGCCCTTTCTGGGCAGAGCGTTGAGCGAATACATCCTGATAGAATGAAAGCTAACTGACACTGGCCTCAGCTCATAATGCAAACTGAACTGTTTGAAGGATGAAAAAAATCTTATGAGATGTCCAGACTGTTTTTGATAATATTAATTGGAGATATACCTATTGCTTAGAACTGGAAGGGATCTTGAAAGGTCAAGTCCAGCCCCCTGCCTTCACTAGCAGGACCAAGTACTGATTTCTGCCCCAGATCCCCAAGTGGCCCCCTCCAGGATTGAACTCACAACCCTGGGTTTAGCAGGCCAATGCTCAAACCACTGAGCTATCCCAGACAGCTCGGATCAGCTTCTGAACTTCTGCATGTTTATCCAGAGTGAATCAGAGTACTGACTATATGGACAACCCACCATTGCGGGTTCTTTCCGGGCATCAGAAGTCAAGGAAATTGTCACCTCCAAGAAGAGGTCCTGTATGAGTGGACGCTGCCTTTCCGTGGCTCTGATGTGAACTGTATATTGCGCAGGACAGCTTGAATGTTTCTATTATGTAGCCAAAATATTTTAAATATATTTTTAATCCTCATTCCAAAACATTATAGACCAAATTGCATTCAGAGGCTCATGGAATAAAAACCCAATTTTCAATACGGCAAAAGTGTCAGCCGTAAGTTCTGTACAAACATCAATAGTGTTTTTACAAATTCGGTAATTATCTGGGGATGGAGAGCATAGTGGCAAAATCTGCATGTGAGACAATTATTTAGGTTAGTTGAGACTTGTGAAAACTGTAGGAACTTCCAAGGGACCCTCTGTTAACAATCAAAAGGCACCGATATGGGATGGAATAATGTTAACTACATGTATACATTATTGAGTTCTGAATTATCTGTAACCACTCAGGAAGACGACCTCACCATCACTGTGGACATCCCAATACAACCACTATTCAGTGCACAGCAGGGGGTCAAAAAGCAAACAAAGTGTTAGGCTCTATACATAATGGGATTGAAAATAATACTGCTAATATTATGCCACTTTACAACTCAGTGGCATACGCTTACCTAAAATAGTCTGTTCAGTTCTAGTAACCTTATTTTTTAAAATGGTAAAGCAGAAATATAAGGGAGACATTCTATTAAACTGTTTTGCAAGAAATTTAAAACTGATCAAGGGATTTTTTATTTATTTACTTATTAATTTTAATATGCAACAAAATTATCTTTCGGAAATTACTTTTACAAGCTACAGCCAATGCCAAGAGTGCAGGAGCATTCCAAAAAGGATTAGACAGTTGGACAGATAATAACGAGAACATCCACAGCCACGCTAGAGACATATCTAAACAAAAGAAGGTTTGGACCCTCATGCTTCAGGGCATCAGTCAACCTCTAAGTGTCAGAGGTCAGGAAGAAACTTCCATGATTGGCAGGTTATTCCATAATTCTCTGTCTTGAGGCTTCTTGCATCTTCCTCTTAATCATCGGGTAATAGCTATGACCAGAGATGGGATACTGAACCAAACGGACCACTGGTCCAAGCTCATATGCCAATTCCTATGTTCCCTTACACTCTCTGCACGGTTGACACCACCATACTCCCTGTTACTCAGGCCCACAGCCTGGCTGTCATATTTGATTCTGCTCTCCATCAAGATCCATAAATCATGGTTGTGTTCGAAGTGTGCTCCATTACATCACTAAGATATGGCCTTTTGTCTTTGTCCACACCTCTAACACTCTCCTAATCTTCCATCTCGAATACAGTATAGCACCCTCTAGCTCTCTCCCCTTCCCGTCTCTCCTTCCTCGGGGCCCATTCAAAACTCTAATGCCAAGAACATTTTCCTGATTGGTTGTTCTCACTATACCACAGGCCCTCTGAGACCCTTTGCTAGCTCCCCTTCTCCACTGCATCAAATTCAAGCTTTTGGTCCTTACCTTATAGGTTCTTCATGACCTAGCCCCTCTCTACTCATCTGCTCTTGTGTTCTTCCATGTCATCTTCTGCCCTCTATACTAAACCTACAATACCAGGCTCCACTGACTGTTTGTCCATTTTTCCCCACAAACTTCTTTGTGCTCTCAACCAAACCTGTTATGCAAGAAGTAGCCTCCACAAACTAGTTTAATAAAGTCACTACCTTCTCCTAACTCAAGTCCTTTCTCAGAACCCACTACTGATGTGGATTTCTTTATGCAACTTCAAAGAATCATAATTTTTTTCTTTTTTGACCATAACCTAGGTCCTTGTCAAAAAGAATGACCCTTACCCTAGATAATACACCTAAGGTAGAGTAGCAAGTCACTTAGTATTACAGACATGGGGAGCTAATAAACACATAAACTGACATATAATTCTAAGAGACAAAGAGAGATTCTGAAAGCAAGTCAGTCTATTAAATTTATACCTACCTGCACAATGTGAAGCAAACTGCATCTCAGTTTCCTTTCACACAAATGTCATTGTGATGGAATAAAGTCCTGAATGCACACCCTAAATAGTACTGTAACAATCTTTGTACAAGGTATGCTTTGTAAGATATCATTTGAGAACTCAATTTTATGGTCAGTACTGTCCTGATAAAATTGGTGTCAAAACATTGTACATGACGTTACAGGATTACCCTGTATGATGTTTGAAACTCATCCAGCACCAAACTGGTCAAAGTGGCCTATCTTGAACAAACTAGTGTATGTTTGCCTTAATTTGCATTTAAGCAGTAAACAGAGTCATCAAGCAGAAAGGGAAAACAAAGAAAACTCAAACAAGTGGGGAAAAAACTGAGCTCCCAGCCAGAAATGTTTTTCAAAAGATGGAGTGAAACTATAAAAAGCAGGGCAAACACCCTAAACACTTTCCCCTGTCCAGTCTGCTTCTGGCATCGCACATAAATGACAGAGGAAAACATCCACGGAACTTGGGGATAGGGTGGGGGCGGAGGCAGAGAAGAGTCCTGACCTGAAGAGTTTGGTCAATAATCTTGCTGGAAGCATGTGGTGAGACATGTTGCTTGAATCTAATAGTTTAAGTTAGGCACTAGTAAACGTTTTCTCTTTATTTTTCTTGTAACCATTTCTTACTTTTATGCCTCATTACTGGTACTCACTTTAAAGCTCTCTCTTTGTAGCTAATAAACTTTATTTTACTAATCCAGTGTGCTTAAAATGAAGTGTCAGAGTAACTATTTAAGATTTAAAATTGTATATTATCCCCTTCAAGGAGTAATGAATTTAAAATATTTGTACTGTCCAGAAGAGGGCTGGGCAGTACAGGACGCACATTTTTTTTTGGAAAAGCCAGGACTGGAGATATGTTGGGGTCATCCTACAGTATAACCCAGGCTGGTGAGATCCAGGCTGCAACTGGCAGGTTGCAGTTACACAGACACTCAGGGTATGACTTGCATTCTGGAAGGCTGTTTGTAAGTGGCCCAGGTGGCAGCTATTTCAGCAAGGCATTGTGAGGCACCCTAGGTTGCAGGGCAGGGGTGACAGCCCCCCCTCAAAAGGTCTGAATTGTACCCCCGTATGTCACAGTCTTGTTTATTTTAATCCCATAAAAGCACCTTAAAACAAGCAACCTGCTTCTCACCGATCAGACAACCCCCTATTTTATTTCTTGACAGTGATTTAGTTCATAGTTTTTCACAGAAGATAGAGTCAACATTCTCTAAAACTCTCATTAGAAGCCACGTACTGTCCATGATGATATTAATAAGAATTGTGTTAAAGAGAGAGTGTCTGAAATGGATTTAGCACTGTTGTAACTCCACACTGTAACAGTGGATGAAGCAATACCAGAACAGCTAACAGTGCTGTCCATTTTTTGCTCAAAAGTGAACATCCATCTTTCCACAAAACTGCAAGTGGTTCTGATCTAGTCAATCACCTAACTATAACGAAAAAAAAAATCTATTGATATGCTGAAGCAGAAATGACTATGTAATAAATCTACCAAATCCAAATGGTGGAACAAATAATCTGTGGTAACATTCCACTGACAAAAACATAAAAAACCCAGCAGATTAACTCCCAGGTGCAAACCTTGGGAGCTTTTAGAAGGAGGAGGCCACAGACCACGAAGGGTTAAGTGACTGCTAAAAAATGACACACACAATTTCCTTTTATCATAAAACAATACCCTTATTATTTTCTGTGTATCTGTTAAAGGGCATGGCCTTCTGAGTGGAAAACAAAACACAGCTTGGTCACATGTTTATTTGCTTCAGCTACTCCCTTTCCCTTCTGATAAATAATCAAACATGCCATCCAGAAAAAACAAAACCAGCGAGCTGGGAAATTTGATGGTCATCAAATAGACTAAGATACCAAGAAAAGCAGCCCACTGTTCCCACAGTGAGTTTTCTGCCCCACACCTACACTAACATCTGAGTAAATAACTTCAGTCACTCTTTCCATTTTCCCCATGCAATTACTCCTACTGTTAAACAAATTGTCCTTAAGGCAGTTGCAAATACCATTTTCCCGTGCAAAGTAGAACAACTTCTGAACATTAAAAAGCCAGCCTAGAAATATATTTTAGAAAATATGTTTGTTGTACTTGTGGTTTGGCTGAATACACAGTGCGATTTTTCTCTCTCACTCTTTTTTTTAGGAAGATGGGAGTTTACAGTTTAAAATTTTAAAGTGTAGTAGGACCTCACAGAGGCAGAAAAAGCCCCAGTGAGGATGGATTTTCTCCATAGGTCAGGCTATGCATTTTCCATTTCCTCTTAAGTTTTATAGCCAGTATACAAATGCCATAAATGATCACATAAAAAAGTTAGCTATTTATTTTGGTGGACTTTAAAGGGAGAGGGGAGAATATCAAGGGAATATTGAATACTTTAGTTGAACAGGCAGGATAAACAACATACATGTCATAAACGCAGATTACTCAGAGAATCAATGCTATCTTTGAAAAAGTGCTGAGATGCACAGATATCCTAATCATTAACACTGAAGATCTGGAGAGAAAGCCCCTCATATGGAAGTTAACAACCATCCCCAAAAGTGAGCACGGTTTCCCTTTTCTTTTGTAATATCACCAGTCTAACCAACAGTCATATGAATGAGATAATAGCCATGCTTGTTTCAGCAGCCTGATCTTTATTAGCATGAAATTGGTACAAATATTAGCAAGCCTGGTTCACAAACGGTGACAGAGCAAACAATTTGGGGAAGACAAAAAGAAACATTTCTGCAGACACAGACTCTGAGTCTCTCTTCTGCTCTCTTGACTTCTTTTACTTATGAAAATGTTAGGAAAACACACAAAACACAAGGAGCATACATAGATTCTAAGCTAAAGTCAGCCCCCAGAAGGTTAATGACAACACAACTGCTTAAGCCCTAGAGATAGATTTGAAAGCGGCAGTGCACCAAAAGAGGAGTTAGAACTAGCCAGCTCTCTTTAAAAATCCGTTCAAAAAATACCCGCTGGTGGCCAACAAGGCAGTAAACAAACTGAATCATCTAATTTTGCTCTAGAAACCTAGGCTATGAATTTTCCCTACACTGCCAGAATACCTCCACAGAGGAAGATAGCACGTTAAAAGTTCGACCCAAGCTACGTGTTCCTTTTCTCTGAACACTTACAGAGAAAATGAAGAGTTTAACAGAGTAAGCTCTTACTGTCTGTCTTTAGATTTCCGTCCTCTTGCTGTAGATGTGTTCTGGCTGTTTCTGTGAAGCGGGGGTTGAAGAATGGTAAAAAGATGTTTGAATAAACAGGAAGTGCTGTGCAGCCGAAGCGCACACTGAAGGGAAAACACACTGGAGCACTGCCCTTTGTAGGCAACAACGGGAGGTTTGCTTCCACAGTAGCAACGTCTGCTTTTATTAAATGACAAAGAAACCACAAGAATTCCTTAAGTAATTCTTCACTTGCAAAGTTGAAAGATCAGCAGGAGCTTGTAGGTAATTTCAAAGTTGTATTTAACATCACTAAAAAAAATCATCTATTAATTCTGCATTATTAAAAGCACCCTGTCTATATGCAGAAACACAGAGAATGAATTATGCCCCGAACTAGACCAAACAGCAGCAAAAATTTAGTTCATTTATGCAGCTAGGCAAATTCATATTTACATATAGTTTCAATCCAGCTACACTTTCCTACTTTCTGCAGTGGTATACATTTATGTCAAAAATTGTCTTTTAGGGTTGGCCAGACTTCATAGCTATTTTTCAAACTGCTTGATTGGTTAAAAGAACAAACAAACAAACAAACAAACAAACAAACAACAAAAGACAACCCTTCCCCGCAAAGCCTTTGGATCTAACATCTTAGGAGTATGCATTCAATATTCTAGCAGAAGCTTTTTCTTCTTTACGTTTTCCTTTCACTCACTAAAACAAACTACCTATTTAACTCAGGATGACTCACTGACTGTCTCTCACCCCAATTATCAAAGTCCTGTCTTCTGTCATGTTGGTGACATGATACAGATATTGTCAAGGAAAGTAAACTCGGGCTGGCACTGTAAGGCAGCTTGAAAAGAGATGAACAATCGAACAGCCATATTCAATAAAAAAAAAAAAAAGAGGAACAGGATTCCTTTAGAAAATGTATTGCTGTTGTGGCAAGGTGCTGCTGCTGAAGGGACTGATTTGTTATTTAGCATGTAGTCTTGGACTGTCTGTCATTCTGGGTGCTAATGCTTTGCTAAAATAACTCATTGGGAGCTGTCAGTGGGATGTTTACATAGGCCCCAATCTTTTCTTCATACAAGGAAATTTTTTACTGGAATTCATCTTCTTTTGATCTCACATTCAAAGCAACAGCAGCTTGATAGACATGCAAGTCTGAAAGCAAATCCAGACGCTGAAGATAAACCGCCAGAGTATGACAGGCAGGAGCATCTAAAGCTTATAAAAATGAAGAGAACAGCATGTCGTCTGAGTATTACAATAGCAGAAATCAAGAGACATATTAGGTGGAACTGATCAGCCACAAAAACAGTTCAAAAGGCAGATCACAGAAACAGAAGACTAGTCTAGGAAAAAAAATTGGAAAGATCTGCTTTATAGAGGCATTACCTCCTTTCGAAGTACCATGTTTCTCCTCCAGCATGTAAACTTAAGGGGGAAAACGGGATGTCGTGCAACGAATCTTTTACTAACTCAGTAATTCTCACTTTAAGCTTGCCAATTAATTTGCCAACTGTACATTTTAATTAAGTGTTTCTGAACATAAAATAAAAAAGTCCACCATGCCTTTAACTTCCCCACTCAAAATATCACTGTTTATAATATGGAATAGTTATCCATGCTTGCCCATATAGTAACAAGCAGAATTAGAGATTTGCTGGTGGAAATCATGTACAGGCAAGTCGCATCTTAGGCGCATTTAACGTGCAAATTCAGCTTTGCGCAGTTGGCAAAAACAGAAAAAAAACACAATATAAAAACTGCATCTGTAGCGTGGGCGATTCCACCAGCCATTCAACTCAATGAGTGTTTCACTATATGCAGTTTTTGCTTTACGTGCTAACCGCAGAACGGAACCCCCGCATAAGATGAGACTTGCCTGTATTCAAGAGATGAGTAGCCTCGTCCTTTGGAACATCCACCCTTTTAGGATGCACATGTCTCAGAGTTCTAGTTCTTCAAAGTGGCTAGTTACGCGACTATCATTAAACTCTCCTCCTTTCCACCACTATAGAAATATTAGGTCATGAGATGATTTTATTTAAATTGAACTACGTGTGCCACCATGTGTATAGTTAAGTACTGGAGAAGACTTGTAAGAAAACTATTGCTAAAACTTTCCCAGGAAAATCTACACATTTTCAATTCCCCACTCTCCAAAAGCTTATTTTAATTGAAGTCAGCACATATAACGAAAAAGTAATTCTCAAACAATTTTGTACTGAGAGTTGTTTGTTAGCAAACACTGAATGAGCAGGCAGTAGGTTAAAGGGCAACAGAATTCCACATTATAATTTAGCCTGCGGTTATTTCTGATTAAGAACACCCTCCGGGACAGCAAAGCAAGATCTTCTTTTGCAGTGGGCATAGCTTTTAAAATTACCCTCTTCTGCATAATAAACCAACAGGAAAACTGCGGATTTAAAACTGCATTATCCAATTTGAAATGTTAAAATCAGTTTACGTCTTGCTTTCTGCAAAGCACTGGTCCTGTGTAGCCAAGTTACAAATGTAAAAATGCTTCCTCGATTCTAGAACTGTTGGAAGAAAGTCACCTTCTGTCATGCTTATGTAGCTATCTAATGTGCTAAAGGCTGATTATTTATCTTTAAACTGAACTAGTTTAATCTTTTAAGGTCACCACTAATCTGCTCCAACCTTTTAAAAAATAGCAGCTTTGAAGACTTACTGTTAGAATCACTAAATTCAGTGCTGAATGTCATTTTAACGGATACATTTACCTGAATGAGTGCAGTTTTACAATGTTAACATCAAATATAAATCCCCATGTAAATAAGAAGAAAAATTTGTCCGACAAGCAAACAAGGTCAATAAATATGATCAGGACAACATCATTTCACACCAATAACCACTGGAAGTCAGGTTGCTATTCTTCCCCCTTACCCATCCCAACACATAGGCAAAACTTCATTATCAAGTTTAAATGATTAGGATGCTTTCTTGGTAACAACAATTTTGCATACATATTCAGAACCCATACAATAGCATCCTTTAGTAGCTGTAAATACAAAAAGAAAAAGTGGATTATTTATTCATGTGTTTTGAAAAGTGGCCATTCTATATTCTGTTTTTTTTTTCTTTCCTCCAGGCTTCTTCTGGACTTGAATGTCACAGCAGACCTTGAATGTGAAATGGCTTCAAGCTAATTGCTCTAATTGCTTGAAGATGTGCAGGCAGGTGAAACCTGATCCCCATGGCCATTGTAGAGACCAGGAACAACACAGGAATGTTTACATAGTGGTTTGAGTTTAATAGACAGTAGAGCTGAGTTTCAGACAGCTAGCAAAAACATAGCTAATAGGTGACCTCTTAATGTAGTCCTACTTTTTAAAAACAAAATACAATTTCATTTTGTAAAAGGCAATGTCCTAAATGCCAAGGTTATCTACTCGACTTCTTTAGTGAGCACACATTGCATTGCACCTGACATTTATACCAGAAACGCTATCCTGAAAGCATTTTCTTTTACCTTAAAACAAAAAGCACTTTGTGTCAGTCCCCTTACAAACAGATTAGGGTTGTATGGGATTTCTTAGTAAGTGCACTCATTTGAATTTTAAATTGAGTGTTTTTCACCACTGACATACTTCTTGCACCTAACACATGTGGCACAGAATGTAACTTCAACCATCATTGATTGGTGACTGGTCCTGTATACCTTACACCTTCACCATGGAATTCCCAACCCTCTAGTATGTTTAAAATAAAGAACCGCTTTTAATGACTTTTAATTGTTCTTTCTTTACTTTCTGTGAAATACTGAGGTGATTCCACTACATGTGATATGTACCTTTTGAAGTTACTGACAGGCTGCAATATATTTAAGAATGGTAGAATAGGACGTACTTTAGCATCTGCACAAGAGGCATGTTTGGTATACACAACAAAGCCACAATTATGTGGGTCTTTACTCAGGTAAAAATCTTACTGACCAAGGAAGTACTGCAGCGTTTGAGTCACAGAAAACAAGACTGCTTTCCAAAAACAATTGGGTAGCTAAAATGTACTTGAAGAGGCCAAAAAACTACACAAGAAGTGCACCAGAAGTATAGAAAATAAAGTAGAAAAAGTACTTCTGGCAGAGGTCAAAGCACAAAGGTATTTGCTGTAGGTGGAGTCCAAAAAGCAAACATCAGAGATAGGGAACACTTATTTTCTTGTCTCAGCCCCAGTGAGATTTGTTGCCAAGCCTTCAAACATGGTCACAAATTGTTTACCATGGATTAAGATTTACGGTAAAATGTCATATACTGTCTCCTAGACAAAAAACAAAAAATAAACATTCATTCAAGAAGAAAAAGGGGAAGAAAGTTTGAGGAACAAGGAGACTAGGAAAGATACAACAAGTGCATTGAGACAGGTGAGAATGCAAAAATCAGGCAAGCTTGACATGTTACATAAGAAAGAAAACAAAAGAAAGAAAAGCATGAGGGTTCCAGCCATTTCCAGCTTTGCTCACTGGGATTTTAGTCAGACACGTCTTAGATTTTATAAAACCATCTAGTGGAAATGTTACCCACCAAAACAAACCCCCCAAAAAAGGCAAAGGAGGCCAGTTCCAGATATTGTTGGCTGCAACATCAGTTTCATATTAAGACAACACAATACATATAGGAGCACTCACTGTTTACTATGCTCCACCTTGTCTACTAGTCCCAAAACTGGGAAGCAAATGAGTAACTGATCTTAAATAATACAGAACAAAGACGACAACAGCAGCCCAGAAAGCAAGCTGTGATACTTGTGAACCTATTTATCACACGCATACACACCGCGCTCTCTTGAAATCTTTTCTGGAAAGTTCAAAACGCCAGCAATGGTCAATTTTTCCCCCCCCAGTAACCCAAAAAGTTCAGAATAGGAAAAAAAACAGTGTCAATTTAAAGATTTACTATAAACTAGTTCAAGCCTGTGGGAGGAACGTTAAGTGGAAAAAGTAAACATGGTCCCCCTAAGCAGTTCCCTTCTAAGCTATATACACAGCCAGCGCCTGGTACCACAGGCTGCCCTGCACATTGAGGAGGTCAACGAAGCTATGCTAAACTGACAGGTTCAGTTTACAGCAGGCCAGCACTTTGTTTGGATATACTGGCCTTGCTCACCGCCAGCTTAACAACAGATGGCTCGAAAACTTTCATTATGTTGCAGGGGCTGAACTGCAAACAATTGCAGAAACCTGAAAAGTTTAACTCTCTCCAAGCCAACGAGAGAATACTTTGCATCATCATACTAAGGCTGGGAATGTGGGGGCTTAAAGCTAGCCATGAGTGCATGTGTGCCCTTTAAATTAATTAAAGTGGATGACATGATTAATCATACCTTTGCATGATCCCTTGGATGTATTAAAACAGAATTTGCTATTTGACAAGGTCAATTCAATAAAAATATCATTCCAGAAACAACCCAGACTTTGACAGATTGCAATCCTGTATTTTCAACTTTTCTCAAGCTTATAACTTCAGGAAAGTTACAGAGATAAACTGCGAATTAGGATTTTCATTAACAAGAGCTCAGACTAGCATTTTCCCACCTATGCAAACAGATTTGCATGCTCTCTTCAAGTTTTCCCATTGAAGAGAAGGCCACCAAATAATTCAACACTTAGATTTGAAAATGATTTATCCAAATCTGTATATAACTTAAATATTCATTAGATTGATTTGATTCATCTGCATCCTAATATCTTCTAATGCTCTAAGGCTGGTTATAAATGCATCTTCCAAAGTTTAATTCAATTGACAATTTTAGATACGTCTCCGCACTGGAGATATATTATTTTATATTATTCAAGAAATGAACAAATCTGTTTTCCACAAATGTATTTTAGAAGCTACTCTTTCCTGTTATTGAAAGAAAATTGTGTTTATTACTCCTTTAGCATAGTGTAAACTCATAAACGTCAACAGAGAGTACAAGGAAAACTGTCAACTAAATATTGTTTCCTTCATGAGCTGCTCTTCCAAGTCAATTATGCCTTTCAACTTCTGGGGCATTGTATGATAAACTGGCAGTAAAAATCATTCACATTAATATACCATGGTGCCTTGCCTGCAAAAGGTAATTAAAGAAGTAAATGACTCATAAGAATAGACATATTAGCTGCAAAATGAAAGGCAACTGAGCTGCCACATGAAAATATGTACCATTAAGATACAGCATTTTCATATTCCTGTAATCAGCTTCAGTAGACTAATGCTTATTTAATCCAGTTCTCTGCTAAGTCCATCAACAACTGTTTTTTGCTGTTTTCTCCTTGACTGAACATTATGTGTGCAGGTTTGGAAAAAATACTGTAATAAGATTTTTGCATAGCCAATTGAAGAACAGAGCTTTTTAAAATGTAAAAAACCTATTTTTCTTTCTCACAGAGAGGTGTACAACATAGAAAGTTACCAAAAAAAATCACATTTTCCAGCCAGACAAGGCTAGAAAGCAGTACATTTTGAGTGAAGGTTCCATCCCCCAGCCCAGGTCACCATTTCTGAGTCATAACACTATTAAACAGAAGACAAACCCATAGTTCTGCATGTCAAATGTCCTATTCTTCACTTATGACATACTCTGTTTTGATAATAAGGATTTTCATGAGCATTAGAAAAATTAGACCAATTTTATCCTTGTTTATTGCTCAAAGTGAGAAGAGGGGGAAAAAAACAGAAATGGGTTGGGAGAGTAGGTGAAAAAGGTAGTGCTGAAGTTGGGGAGCTGAAAAGGACAGCAGGAGGTAGAGAGTGAAACCAGGGTGATGCTACAGAACATGGTCCAGTCATTCCTCAACAGAAGTATTCACCTTCCTAATAATCTATATTTTTCAAATTATTTCCCATGCTGTTTGATTCATCCTTTGAAACGCCTCAGAATACTAGCGGAAATCAGAATTTTAAATGTATACAAATATTAAAGCGCAGAAATTGGCAGCTCCAGGGTCCCTGGCTTCACCTGTGCAGTAAACCAGGGCACAAGTTGTGTCCCACAGAGACGCAGGAGGATGGCAGCATTTGCTGTGAATGCATGGATGCAGAAGGCCTTGATGTCACACTGCTACTCCTGCAATGGCAGAGTGAAGGACCAAATGATCTAGTCAGTCTGTTACATCTCTAATTTCTATGATCCCTATTTGAGTGAAAGTGTAATATTATATGCACAAAGCAAGAGAAATACAAGTACTTGGCTCCTGATGTGAAAAAAACCAAAAAACGAAATGATCAGCTTCCATGAGGGCAGGGGACTGGATTCGATGACCTCTCGAGGTCCCTTCCAGTCCTAGAGTCTATGAGTCTATAAGCTTCTGCTCTCTTTCAGCATTGCCCTTACTAATAAAAGTGGGAATCTGTAGAAGTCTGAAATTTAAGCAATACTATGGCATAGCTGAAGGGATGCACAGTGCCCAGGTCTATGGGCACTGTGCCCAGGTCTATGGGCACTATATAGATTCATATCGTTCAGTAAACGGTGTTGTATTTTAGCTTTCAAAGTTCTTGCATTTTCTTCCTCAGGGGAAGTAAGTGAGATGTTAAAAATGTAAAGGACAAAATACACGCATCGCCATATTCCAAAATAAACCCTTATGAATTGTTAAAACATTTATAACACATCCTGTTTGCAAGCAAGCAATTAAAATACTCTTTTCATCACAATCTGACTCCATAAGGCCAAGATCAAAACCATTCAGTTGCTAGACAGTTATCACAATTATTTCCTTTTGCTAAGTACAGGGGAAAACTGTGGTATCTCAGATATCATTGTGTAGAGACTGTTGATAAATGCTGACTTTTTAAAATGGCAGACACTATACCAATGCAATTCATCCCTTATTTATTGTATCTGACTGGGGTTCAATCTCCTAAAGAGAGAGTTTTCGATAAGTCTCAATATGATTCACTGGAAATTGGATCATATTCAGAGTATTTATCACTATCAGTTCTAAATATTATAAGAGCTTTAAAAATGTAGGCTCAATCATTATTTAAACTGTATTATTGCTTCACCATTTAAGCAGACATCACTTGGTATCCACAATTAATGAGCTCTAGTCCTTTTTCTAATTAAGGAACAAAGGTTCTTGTGTGCAGAGTATAGAGTGACACTGTCTGGAGAACACACATTTAAATGGAAGAGAATCCTTCTAATTACCTTAAAATAGGATTTTTAATACCGAGGAACATAATAGGATCAAGAAATTAGAGCATTTCTAACATCATTTACAAATAAGCCATAACTAAACATTGTTAAAAGGTAATAATGCATCCCTAAAAATAATGGGAACTTATGGAGACCAAGGCATATCACTTTTGTATTTATGTAATTAACTCTGTCTGTACTTATAATGAAAGTGCAATGTATAAAATATTTTATATGTATGTATACATAAAGCCATATTTGAAAAGAAGAAAAAATTAGAAGGCAGCTATCAGAGCATAAAATACCTTAGTCTACAGCATATTAGGATTCAAACACACAATTAAGAAAATTAGAAAGCTAACCTCACTTTATACAGTAACAAGGACTGTTAGAAATAGGATACTCTCCCTTAAAAGTGTTATAAATATACCACAGTAGTAAATAACCTGCTATGGGAAAGTATACTTGCTATCAAGGGCAAAGCTGCTATACACCGAGGTAACAGTAAATGACAGACTGTTGTTCAAGTCCATTAGCTGCTATGTGATAGGAGCACATTCACTAGCACACGACCTGTGAAAAATCTTAGATCTCTTTAAATCTTTGAATTGGATTGCTGCATTAATTCTTAAGAACTGCAATCCTTCAACCAAGTCAAATTACCCTCATTAACAGGGGGGAAAACTGCCTCTGCAATAAGTTTTTTAAAAAAAGATATTTATTACCTATAATCACTTTCACGTACTTCACCTGGAAGTACGACAAAGAGGTGCAACAACTTGAGAGGCTGTCACCATTTTTCAGCCATTTGTGGTAATGTTGTAAAATTTAAAAAAAGATACACGCACACATGCTGAAATTCAGTACAAACACATATTTCAGAAAAGAAGATGCAATGAATGTTTAAGGACAAAACCCAGAAAGGATAAGCACTGGAATGATGTGTGTCTGCCACTGACATAACTGCAAATGATGGGGGGAAAATCTTCAGTTATTCAAGGTTTGATTAGAACATGACTTCATAATTAGGCATGCTACAAGTATTGTCCTGAATTAGAAAATTCATGCACTAACTAAAAGATCTCAGAAGCTAGCTCAAGACATATACTTATTAACATGTGCTATTAATGTTTAATCCTCATAAACATGCACAAAATGTTCAGCATTCAATAAAGTTAAAACCAAATATTTTATTGTTCTGTTTTGCCCTTGTGGTGAGCTGAACAATCCCTTGAACATCATGAACTGCTAGAAGACCATACAGATAACAGAAAAATATTTATTCTTTGTTCGAAAGGAGCTATGTCTTTCTCCATTCACTGCTTCCCTGTACTTCAGACATTAAAGCTTCAGAGCCAGTCCTATGCAGAAAAAGCAGAACAGCTAAAGAGACACAGAATATAGTACAAATAGTTTATTTTAAAGGTGACACATACTTGCAAAGTTCTCTGGCACAGCAATTAAAATAAACACTTATTTCAAATTTTCTTCATTTTAAACTTAGCATTCCTGGGGGATGAAAGGTGCATTGAGGAGTGGGGAACTGGATAGCTCCAGAAATTGGGAATGGGATACAGAGCCTTTCACCTCCACGTTACCACTAGGAATCCAGGTCCTCTGATTCTCAATAGAATGAATTCAAATGGTGCAGACCTTTTTATCCACAGAGTTCCACTGCCACCAAAGGGTCTCCATGTAGTCACAACCATCTGTCTGAGTGTGTCCTCTTGCAGGACTGGGACACAGGTCAGCAGTGAGCTAATCTGACTGTGACAGTTTAATGTCCTGTACAAAATGCCTTTGGTGGGCTCAATTCATTATCCGCATCGCTAATATCATCCCTCAATCAACACACTTGCTAGCAGTACTCAGAAAAAGGACTGAATGACTGAACCACCCTTTTTTACAGGTGGCCTCCCCAAGTTAAGGTTGAAGCAAATGGACGGGACAGCATGGGGAAAGCCTGTCACATGCTGCGCTGTCCCTGTTATGGATTAAAAAGACAATTTGGACAACAGAACCATCAAGCTGGTGTAAGTACTACCACCTCTCTCTCTCACACAAGTTCTGATCCTGCAATTGTCTCCACACAGGTAGCCCCAGGAGTCCATACAGAGCCTACTGATGTCAGTTGCGTTCTGCACTGGGGTGCAGGTGTCTGCCTGCATTAACATGACTGCAAGATTACATTTTTAATTTGCATTAATAACAAAAATAGCAAACTAAATAATAAAAAAGTCATTAAAATACAACCCACTTTGACTTCAAACATGAAACTCATGGAGAATTAACTGTTTGCATATCGCTGCATTCTCTATTCTTAGCATAATGTCTTTTAAAGTTGGGACCATTATTTTCAGTGGTGTATCCAGATCAGTATGTACAAGCTATGCCATGTTGTTGACACTTCTCTGGATGTACCGCATGCCATATGCCTAAACCACTAAAAGGTGATCAGAGTGGCAATACCGAAAGAACAAGATATACCAAGTCAGTTGTATAATTCAGTCAGTAAGGGTTTCCATACTGTCATAAACAGATAAGAAAAGTTAACAGCACAGAAGTACTTTATATCTCTTTGACTGTAAAGGGTTAACAAGTTCAGTAAGCCTGGCTGTCACCTGACCAGAGGACCAATCAGAGGACAGGATACTTTCAAATCTTGAGGGAGGGAAGTTTTTGTGCTGTGCTGTTAGTTTGGGTTGTTGTTCACTCTGGGGGCTCAGAGTGACCAGAAGTGCAACCAGGTTTCTCTTCAATCTCTCCAACACAGGCTCTTATAAGTTCAGACTAGTGAGTACTAGGTGATAAGGCGAGTTAGGCTTATGTTTGTTTTCTTTATTTGCAAATGTGTATTTGGCTGGAAGGAGTTCAAATTTGTATTTTGCTGAAAGGATTTTAATTTGTACTTGTATACTTAGGCTGGGAGAGTATTCCCAGTGTCTATAGCTGAAAGACCCTGTACCTATTCCATTTTTTCTAAATTTACAAAGATAATTTTTACTGGTTTTTCTTTCTTTAACTAAAAGCTTTTCTTGTTTAAGAACCTAATTGTTTTTTTATTCTGGTGAGACCCCAGAGGACTGGGTCTGGATTCACCAGGGAATTGGTGGGGAGAAAGGAGGGAAGAGGGAGAGAGAGGCTGATTTCTCTCTCTGCCAGGATTACTTTCTCTCACTAAGAGTCTGGGAGGGGGAAAGAGAAGGAGGGAGGAAGGTGAATTGTCCTCTCTGTTTTGTGATTCAAGGAGTTTGAATCACACAGTGATCTTCCAGGGTAACCCAGGGAGGGGAAGCCTGGGAGAGGCAACAGTGGGGGAAAGGGTTTACTTTCCTTGTGTTAAGATCCAGAGGGTCTGGGTCTTGGGGGTCCCCGGGCAAGGTTTTGTGGGGACCAGAGTGTACCAGGCACTGGAATTCCTGGTTGGTGGCAGCGCTACAGGTTCTAAGCTGGTAATTGAGCTTAGAGGAATTCATGCTGGTACCCCATCTTTTGGACGCTAAGGTTCAGAGTGGGGAATTGTACCATGACACATACATTCAATGATCTCTCCCCCCCGCCCCCATAAAAATGCATTCAACATTTTTCTTCTGTGAAAAGGTAGCACACTGGACATGTATTGAAAACAAACCTTTAACCACAGTGGGCCACTGGATCTAAAAAGTTTACATGTAAAAATAGATCATATATGATCACACCAATAAAAAGGACAATTCATACATTTTAGCAATAAACTGAAAAATAAAGAGGGAAGTTTCTGAGACTGGGGAATTCTTTCAAGCAGTGTCCGTTGGTCCATGGTTGCACCCTTGCTCTTCTTATGCTCTGTGCCAAGGGTATAAAGGGCGGTGCAGAGCAATGCTTCTCCAATCTCTTCTCTTACTACAAATTAGAGATGGTCTGAAGCAGAGGGGAAGGAGGGTGCGGAATGGAAGACAGATAGGGACTACACATCTCAAAGAACTCCAGTGGTGAAGGGTAAGTAACTTCTCTTTCTTCTTTAAACTCTAGTCCCTATCTGTATTCCACTGTGGGTGACTGACCAGCAGTACTCAGAAAGGAGGAGGGTGCGAAGTGGCACGTGGCAGGCTGCTTCCCAGCTGCTTCACAAACCACCATCCCAAAGGATGTGTCAGTGGAGGAGGCATTGACCAAGGTGTAATGTCTCTTGAATGCGTCGGCAGAACTCCACGTTGTTGCCGTGCAAATGTCAAGCAGAGATACCTCTTGAAGAGATCCTACCAAGGCTGCTTGTGCTCTTGTAGAGTGAGTGAGGAAGATGTGCCAGCTCATAACAAGTAGGATACAGCCAGAGATCCATTTGGAGACCCTATGGGAGGAAACAATTTGTACCTGGCTCGTTCCACTACAGCAGGGATCAGAAACCCTTGGCCCGCCAGGCTGCTTACTCTGGCAGGCCAAGGGTTGCCGATCCCTGCACTACGGCAAAGAACAGCCTAGATGACTTTCTCATCTGTTTTGTTCTCTGTAGCTAAAATGCCAAAGCCCATCTCATGCTGAAGGAATGTTGTCTTTTCTCTTTGCTGAAAGTGTGGGGCTTTGGGATGAACACAGGTGAGTGGATGGTCTGGCTTATGAGAAATATCAAAACTACTGAGGGGTGAATTTCAGATGTAGTCATAGTGAGACTTTGTCCTTATGAAATATTTTGTAAGGAGGGTCTCCCATCAAGGTATCCAGTTCTCCAACCCATCCGGATGAGGTGATGGCAATGAGGAAGACAATCTTCATACACAAGTGAAGCATCAAACAGATAACTAGGGATTCAAAAAGTGGCTTGGTAGACATTTAAAATACTAAATTAAGGAGCCATTGAGAGGTTGGGTCATATTACTGGTGGGACAATTCCAATTAAGCCCTTTAAGAACCTGGAGGTGACTGTATAAGCAAATACAAAGTAGACATCCGTTGAAGGGTGGACATGAACGGATTGTCTCCAGGTGAACTCATATCAAGCTAAGGGAAAGACCTGTCATCTTGAGGGTGAGAAGGTAATCCGAAATATCAGGAACACCCAATATCTCAGGAGACATACAGTGGTGCTGAGCCCAGACAGAGAAATATTTACGTTTGGCTAGGTAACATTTTCTGGTGGAGTCCTTTCTGCTATTAGTAAAACAGCTTGCAGAGTTTCAGAACAGAAACATTTTAGATCCTATGCCTACTCAAATACCTAGCTGTGAAGTGAAGAGCTTCCACACTGGGATATCTTAATTCAAAAAATCAAAGGGTCCGATGTTCAGGAAGGGATAAATGTGGATGGATGGTCGAGTCGACATATGCAGGAGTTCTGAGAACCAGAAGTGCCTGATACGTTTGGGCAGAACGAGAATGACTCTGTCCACTCAAATCTTCCACAATACTCAAGAAAGCAGTGGGATAGCAGGAAAGGTGTAGTTAAAATGGTGTGTCTAAGACAGTAGGAGAGCATCACCTCTGTAGAACTAGTCTTGAGTTCCCCCAAAATAGTATGTACTGCATTTCCCGTTTGTCTGGGAGGTGAACAAGTCACAGCTAGGGTCCCCCCAGAGGCGTGTAACTCCCACTCATTGTTGGTGCTTAAGTAACTGTGGAAGCTGTCCGCCAGCAAATTCTGGGTTCCTGGGAGGTATGCTGCTGATAAAGGGATGAGATTCTTGATACACCAGTTCCATATACACAGGGGAATGGATATCATGCCTGTTTGTTTACATAGAATACAGTTGTCACATTGTCTGACAGTATGAGAATGTAGTATAACTGGATTAATGCTAATAATGTCCAGCATGCATCTCAAACTACTTTGACTTCAAGGAGATTTACATCCATTCCAGTTTGGGGGGGCGGGTGGTGAATAAGGGGGAAAGCAGGGGAGAACGACTTCCTAACCGTCAGGGTGGTTAAGCACTGGCATAAATTGTCCAGGGAGGTTCAGGAATCTTCATCACTGGGAATTTAAAGAACAGGTTAGACAAACACCTGTCAGGGATGGTCTAGATAATATTTAGTCCTGCCATGAATGCAGTGGACTGGCCTAGATGACCTCTCAAGGTCCCTTCCAGTCTTATGTTTCTAAGATCTTTGCACCAAGTCAGAGAGGCCTTATCTTGATGGGGATCGTCACTACAGTGTTCATGCTGTGTTTGCTCAGCATATCTACTGTTCAAAACCAAGCCTGCAAGCAACAGAGGTGAAGGCTGCTGAATAGCATTATGTAAGTACATGATGCCATGTGACCCCAGACAGTAAGGCAAATCCAGGCCTACATCTGAAGGTTGTGCATAATCTGATTTATCAGGTTGCCCATGGAATTTGTCCATAGGAAGAAAAATTCTCCTCTAACTGAGTGTAAGGTCACTCCTACAAAATCTAAAGTCTGGGTCTGAGTCAGAGTAGACTCTTGTGTTCATAGAGATTCTCAGTGATGCTAGGAGATGGCATAGCAATTAGGTCGATCCTATGGTTTCTGGATATGTCTTGCCTGTATGAAGCCAGTTGCCTAGATACACGAAGACAGTGGAACCACCCTGTCTGTACTTCAGAAAACACTCCTGAAGACTCTGAGCGCAGTTGCTAGACTGAATGGGAGTACCTTGTATTGACAATTTTTGAGAGTCTCCACAAATCTGAAGACTCTTCTGTTGGAAGGGTGACGATCCATGTGAAAGAATATGTCTTTCATATTGAGCGCTGTGAACCATGTGTTTTTCTAGGGATGCTATTACTGAAGTCAGTGTAACCAAGCAGAAGGAGAGGTGACTTACCTGTACAGTAACTTGAGTTCTTGAAGTATACGTCCCTAAAGGTGTTCCACTCTAGGAGACTCCCAAGCAGTAACTCACCAAGGAAGTGGGTGCTGAGAGGGCAAGTCCAAGATGGTCTGGAGGACTCTGTCAGCAAAGAGAGCATCATCTCTGGAAGCCGGTAAGATAGCATAGTGGTTGGCAAAGGTATTGATGGAAGACCAATTTGCAGTCCTGCAGATTTCTGTTACAAAAATGTCTTTCATAGTAGGTTAAAATGCAACCCAAAACCCAATACGACAATCTTTGAGCAGAAATAGATTGTTCCTTCATCATCTCAGCAAATGATAGCCTAGGAGAGACCTGCAAGGTCTTAGTCCTGTCAAGGCAGAAGGCAAGAGCCTTCTGATGGTCTAGTATATGCAGGCTGGTCTCCTCTTCGGAGGCATGAGGCTTTGGGTAGAACACTGGTAGGTGGCTCTCTTGATGTATGTGTTATTCTGAAAAGACCTTCGGTAGGAAGTATGTATAGGGATACAGGGTACTGCTATAGAAGATAGTAAATGGAGGGTCTCCCATAAGAGCACTGAGCTCTCCCATCTATTTAACTGAAGTGATGGCTGCAAGGAATGAAGCCTTGAGGACGAGGTAAAGGAGAGAGCAGGTAGCCATTGGTTCAAAGGGGGATTTCTCAAGGCAATGAGAACCAAATTAAGGTCTCAATGGGCAGCCAGTTTCCATACAGGGAAAATACAGTTGTGTAAGCCCTTGAGGAATCTGGCCACAGTGAGATGGGCAAACACTGAGAAGCCCTCTATAGGCGAGTGGAAGGCTATGACTGCACCCAAACGTATTCTGACTGAGTTAGTTGACAGACCTTGTGTTTTTAATTCAATAGGCAGTACAGGATCTTGGAGAGTGGAACATTTGATACTTGAGAAGAATGAAGAGAACACCAGGAGTGGAAATGTTGCCACTTCCAAAGGTAAGTTTTGCAGACACTGGGTTTCCGGCTAGATAGCAAAACTGACTGGATATTATCTGAGCAGTTAGTTCCATGCTCAAGAACCAAGTAGGAACCGTGCTCTCAGGTTAAGGGAGGAGAGGTTGGGATGAATCAGGGCCTGAGAGTTCTGTGAAAGGAGACCATTCCTGAGAAAGACTTACCTGACCTGGACGGGGTCAGGGTGGGATGTCTTATTTTATTAGATCTAGGAAAGGAGCTGTTTCTATACTTATGAGACTGCCCCTTACTCTCATGAGAAGGCCCAGATCATGGGCCCTTTGCTCTAGCCATTCCTGCTCTTGAGTTAGACATCCAGCTAGGAGGTGCACTCCTCAATCCAGATGTGACCAAGATCTCATGACATGTTCCATAAGGTATTTCCAAAGCTGGCATTCTCACGCCTGCCAGGTTAAGAGTAGCAGATACATCTGATGGAAACACGAGATTCTCTGAGGCAGCAGAGGTAGCACTGGTGATTGTTGCTGACCAAAAAGAAGCAGGAGCAGGGAATGCAGTTAAAAGTTCTGCTTCTGCCTGTCCTTTATTTTACCTTGCATAAATCTGCACCACAAGTTCAATTCCTGGAACTAGGAAAGAGTCATATTGGCTACCTCTAAAGGTTTATTATTTGAACAATCAGGAAACTCCAGTGCTCTTGTCTCTTACACGATAGTATTTTTTTTCCAAATCTGTTAGACTGGATTAGAAAAGTGAAATGTAAGAAGGAATGGAGTAGAACTATATTTATAACAACTCTGGGCTTCAGCATTTGACACATACACACGTGCATCTTCATTTTTATGCCGTATCTCTGCACACTCTGATGGGTACACTGGTTGCATACTATTCATTAAAAAAAGGAACTTACTCATCAAATAGAATGGTTTTGACAGTGCTTGGGAGGGCTGGCAGATAATGTCCAAAGCATTTGATTCACTGCTCATGACCAATTGCCAATGACATATATGCTGAACAGAATGTGCTGGGGGGGGGAGCAAGAAGAAACACCCAGAACACACCCAAATTCTCCTTTTGACATGCTATCATCTGATTGCAGAGAGAAATTATGAAGTGCTAAATCTGAGGAGCTAGATGTAGGGTAAAAGCTGGAGAAAGGAAAACAATTGGAATGGATTGGAAGATGTGTTCTTCCTGTAAAAATTCCTATCACAGAATTCCCATTGTTGATTATCCTAATCGTTCTACACTACAGAAGCCCAGTGAGGAAAGGAGACATCCTTCAAAAAAAAAAAATGTATGTGTGAGCAACTCCCAGAGATAGAATATTTTTCATGGCATTTAGCAACAAAGTGGATATACACAAAGGTGCAAGGAACAGGTTGCTTTCATGGTGTATCAAAAGTGCTGCTTTTTCTCATGGGGATACTTCTAATGCTTTGGAGCTAATGATGACATGAAAAGCTGTAGCTTTCCCATCCTCTGTTGTTAGTGCCACCACACAGCCGGAGGCAGTGGATCAAAGGGGATATAACAAGATGAGGAGAATCCATTTTAATGCCAAAACATGGAAATTATGGCACAGATCACTAAACAATATCAGTTCTGTTAGGTTACACTTGTGTTTTGAAGAGGAACATTGTATTTTATATGTATACACATCACTGTCTGTAAGCAATGCCATTAGTAATGAGGGATACTGAGAGAACATGGAATATCTTGCTAAAATGGACAGCAGAATTTTCTTTGCACTTGCCACAGTAAATATGTTTGGTCAATCAGGAAAAAAAATGTGAAAAGAAACAAATGGCAATGTTTAAGAACAGTTTATGTCTGTCTGATACAGGATACAGAGACTATCAAAACCAGATATTATTCCATACTACTTTCCTTTCACACAGATCCAGCATTTAATGCTGGCCTCAAATTAGTTGCTACTTTTGGGTCTGAAACATTACTTGTGCAATCATATAGCTGGGTAAATAACTAATTATTTGTGCTCACAAATGTTCTTTTGCGTGCACAAAATAGCGCACATGCAATATTACCAGTATAACCACTTGCATGTGTATTTTATCAGTGAAAAATCAGAGGCAGAGCTGGACATTTGCCCCAGAGTAGCAAAGGTGAGAAAATACTTTTGCCAGTTTTATATTTCTTATCTTCTGAACTAAAAGAGATATGCAACTCAAATTTATACTTGTGTTATCCATAAAACTCAAGTTTTTTACCCATGTAACTATCTAACAAACCCTGCCTAACTCATCCACCCACTAACCTACTTCTGCTTAGAAATGTTGTGCATTCATTTACAAAGATTCATATCCTCCCAACTCCCAATACTGGCAACACCTGGCTACCTAAAGCTAGACCGGGCAGGTGAACAGGCTCTCTTTTGGTATTTTCATTACAGTAATGCTTCTATACGAGATGGCTCAGGGGATTGGTAATGGGATATAAAGCTGTCACCTTCAGGTTGTTGATTCAAAGCTAGTCCAAGCAGATAACGATCAGAACTTTTCAGTACCTGATGGCTCTTCAGTGTCCTATGTGAAATCAGTTCAGTGGACTCCATGCAGTTCCCAGTGGACCACTGATCATTTTAGAAAAATCACAGCCAATACTGCAACTTCTCCTGAGCAGTCTCAGCAGAGAAACCAAGGGCAGAACCACAGTCACAGTATGATAACCTGGACCCAGAGGAACAACCTGAGACATACAGGCCTCAACCTTGCTAATATCCTGGATCGCTCACAACTGGATTTAAGACATGGCACGGAAATGGTCCTGATGGACACACGACTCCTGTCCTTGCACAGGAAACAAACCCCTGTGCTTATATTGTAAAATATTTCTGCAGCTTTTGTCTCCACTGATCTTACAAGGCTGGTGACACTCAAAAAAGATCAAGTAAACTGGACAGAACTTACACAGCAGCTACTCATTTCTGTCAGATGTATCCCAGAGAGTTGTAATGATCACTGCTCCTCATCAACCAGGCTATAATAATGAGTCCCGCATGGCTCAATGATCTTTCCCGTCTTCTTTCACATCTATATGAGACCACTCACAGAATCCTATACAAGGAAGGCATTAACCTGTATGATGATCCCTTCTCCACTGATGCAACCTCTACCATTACCAAGAGGTCTTGTTGCTTGGAAGAAATCAGCAGAGTTTAGACACAAAGGTGACTCGGGCTCAATCCAAGAAAGACAAATGATGTTAGAAGGAAAGGATGAAGACAATAAGCAATCTGTCTATATCCTAATCTTGCCAATAATCAAGGGCATCAGAGCATATATTTTAAAAGTGGTGACAAACCTTGGAGTCATCCAGAACTCATCCTGGACATGGAGCCTGTCACAATAATGGAGAATGCCTTCCATCTTTGAAAGGGCAGGATGTTGTTTTGCTCTCAAGCAAGGATCTAGTCTTGATAATCCACTTGTTAATTATCTTCAGTTTAAAGCATTTGTAAATCATTCTATCTAGGATTGGATGCCTCCTTCCATATGAGGGCTGAAGCTGGTAACATGTGCAACAATGAACCTTATGAAAACAACAAGGAGTCCGGTGCCACCTTAAAGACTAACAGATTTATTTGGGCATAAGCTTTTGTGGGTAAAAAACTCACTTCTTCAGATGCAGAAGTGGGTTTTCTACCCAAGAAAGCTTATGCCCAAATAAATCTGTTAGTCTTTAAGGTGCCACAGGACTCCTTGCTGTTTCTGTGCATACAGACTAACATGGCTACCCCCTGAAAATAAACCTTACAAGCGGCAACAGTGGAAGTGAATATATCACATCTATGTTTTGCAAACTCCACTTGCTAATGTACACTGCCAAAGAGAATTCCAAGTCTTGGTCCTTAGCTACACAAGCCCTTAATGGACTGGGATATGAGGACCTTATAGACCACCTCACTCACCATAACCTTGCAAAGCAGTTGCATATCACAGAGATGATGAACCCATGTTTAGATATACACACATTATAATGATGACTGGTCACTGGCAGCAGAGCCTCTCTCAGTGATGGTAACCCAGCTATGAATTCCTTGCCAGAAAAGATCTGACTGGATCCAGGCTTTACTGTATTAGACTGAAGTGTGAGACACCATTTTGATAAAACTGTTCCTCAGAAATGATGCCTGAAAATAAATAAAACTAAAAAAGGTGTGCGTAGTGTATGTGCGCAACTCTTTGAGTATGTACCTTTGCAAAGCTCTGTATCCTGGGGAAATGTAGAGAGGACACACCATTCACTTGTTCTGCTTTCTCATAATTTTGTTCAGCATTTAAGATACCACAGCGGTAGATTAGCTAGACACTGCAAATTTTTTTTTTTTTTTTTTTAAGAATGCTTCTGTGATTGCTCTTGTATCAGTATTACTTTTCCTGGTAATACTCTACATGCTAGTCAAAAAGCCTGTCCATATTCTTTTTTGAACATGATTACGCAATGACAAATCCTCCACAAACAAGATACTCAAGGTAGGTTTCAGACAGTCTGGCACATACACTGCCACTTGATACTCGATCTTTCTCATTGGCACCTTTTTGATCACAGTGGGTTTGGAAACCCTAAACTAAACCTGATCTCCTGCTGTAATGCATAATTACCAATTCACAGCATTTTTCAGTGCTCTGCATATGCTTGTAGTTTACCACACACTGGAAAATGCTGAAATTTGTCTTAACAAGAACCTTTAGCAACCAATCAAGAATTTTGAATTGTCTTATTTTGTTCTGAGTGGAGTAGGAACCATACTGCACTGTTACGTTGGAGGGGGTGTTTTTTGTTTGAGTGCTTGGTACTGCACAGAACACAGGACACACGGGCACTGCTACTCAGGAGTTAACCTCAGAATGCATCGTTTATCAACCCCCAAAACTCCCTATGTTCTGAAGTCTCCTCTCCACTCATATACTACCCGATCACAATACTGCCCCCACTCATATGCTTTGCCTGCCTGTACCTCTTTCCCTGCATGCAAGTTTGGAACTCACCACTTTTCATGGGCCTATGGTCTATTTACTTTTGACTCCCCTTTGATGTGAACCCAGATACAGCACTGTGCGCAGTGATTCTTGGGCCATCCCAGTATCAGTCCAGTCCCCAGGAACAATTAACTTAATTGTTTTTTCTGGGGGGCTCAATCTTTCATTTTTCTTGCATCCCGCACTCTCCCAGAGGTCATTATTACTACTACTAATATACAGCCCCTTTAAAGCATTTTTCACCCCTATATCTCAAAGATGATACTTGTTGCTTTACAAGGCAATAAGTATCTGCACCCTGTTTCACATCTGGAGAAACTAAGGCACACAAGGGAAGGAACTTGTGAGAGTCCATGCTGGAAACAGAACTCAAGAACAAACTCAGTGAGAATTTAAGGTGCACAAAGAATGTAAAACTGGTCCAAGCAGCCTTCAGGTTAATGGTCACATAAGCATTCCAAACGGAAAGAGAAACGGGTCTCATATCAAACCTGCAGATCCATCCACTCCCCCTTGATTTTGATAAGCTTACATTTAGATCCTCATTTTGGGGCTCAGGCTTATTTCTAAACTGAGCAGGATCCTCTTGACTTCTTCCAAAGAATTGTCTTTAATACAGAAGACTCAAGAACCAATGAAAAAGGTAATTTAACAATATCTCGGACATATCACCAATCATTTAAAGAGCCTTGAGGCTGCTACATTCCCACGACAGCACAGTAGGGTCGCCAGCCTGCTGGTTCTCAACTGACACTCCACGTTATTTTTTTTCTAAGTTAGCCCTGATGGTGTTTTTTAAAAGCTTTCCTCACCACTAATATCCTCCATTTTTGCCACTGCTGTCACAGCAGCACCTCCAGAGTGAAGGTCAGAGGAGGGGCTGACTCTTCACCACTACAAAACGGAGGATTGACAATACATGACAGGAGAAGTAGAGGCTTTAAAAACTAAGCACAATATTAGCCAAGTAAGAGGCTACAAGAAAAAGGGAGAGAACAGAAAATCAAAAGGGGGGGGGGGAAGGCCTTTTAATCAGGGTCTCAGAGCATTGTGTGCCTTGGTAATTTGCAATGTGCCGATGACCGATCTGAGCTTTCCTTAAAATAAATAATTTTAATAGCTCCTGTGGATATGACCATCATCTGTTGTCTGCCAGTCTAAAGACAGGCTGAAAGAACACTTGAGAAACGCGAACTGCCTCACTCACATTAATTGTAAGTTAACTCTGAAACCTAAGGTGGTAATGCTGACATTTAAATTGTCAAGTGATTTACTGTTGTTCATTTTCAGCTGAAACCTACAGCTGATGGATGATACCCACAATGCCCAACTGCCTCTCGCACATCTCAGCGGCCAAAAACAGGAAGTGTGCAAAATATTCATAATGAATTTTCTGTTGAAAACTTGACACAGATCCTCAGCTGCAGTGAAACTGTGACAATTCACACCAGGTGAGTATGATTTTGAATATGTGAAACATCTGCAATATGAATGAAGTTTTAATAAAATGGATTTTTTCTTCGAGGAAATATAACATGGTTGGTTTCTTTGTTTCATTATTATGACGACCGTAAATGTCCTGTGAGAAATTTTTGCATTCATTTTTCCAATTGGGTGGAAAACAGGTTGGTACGTCTACTGCTGCACCATAACATCAATGACTGGCAAGATAATCATTATGACCTTCATACTCACTTTTCCTATGCTATGACTACCCACACTTCCTTTTCAAAGTCACGTCTCCTCAATGGAGCCTTCCACAACCCCATGGATGGTAAAAGAGGAAAGCAGAAGAGATGGTAATTGATGCAAGAACAGTACTAGGGCCAGAAAAAAAAAAGCCATGAATGTCAACGCTGTGTTGGTGGCACCCATCGTGACTGCCTTGTCCCCTACGGGCATGCCAGACCCCAACACTGCCAGCTCTAGGACACTGGCCTCTGGCTGTGCACTAGAGGATGGACCTGTCTCTCTCATTGAATGGCTGGAACTCCTGCTCATCCAGAGTCCACTCCCAGTTCTCCAGAACCTGAGCTTGCTGAGAACAGCTCCAAAGCACCGGAAAGTGCTCTGATCTGGGCCACTCAGCAGGAAGATCTCACTCAGGGCTTAAATTCTCATCGATTATTTCCCAGAGGCCCCAGGGCTCTCGGTTTCAGCCCAGTGGGAGGTGCTGGGACTCACATGGGTTTGAAAATATTTACTGGTGCTCCACTCCAGACAGCTCTGGCTGAATTTAAGCCCTGATCTCACTACTATTTCTGTGCCAGTGGCTTCCAATTCCTTGATTCCTCTACTTGGACAACTAGCCTGGCAGGACAGGGTAGAGGAATCTTGAGGGTACAATCTGAAATTGGCCCCACTAGGATTTTCTCAGCCGCCTACTTAGGGTTATGACAAGGAAATGCCATGGAAGCGACCAATGGAAAAGTATGTAGGGGAGGAAATGGATGAAAGAACTCCACTTAAAACACACTTGCCTAGTGGAAGTCAAATTAAGAATGATAAAAATAATAAACCTAACTATACCACGCATACTGTATGACTGGCTTCAAGAACAACCCATTAAATGGATAACTGTTAAATGAATACATCTGCTAAAGGAATCAATTTTTGTGCACTCTAAGGTTATGTGTTTAACAGGCTTTGATACTTCAATGAAAAATTGAGGTGGCAATGATTTGCAGGCTAAATTAATGTTAAATACTTCAAAGAACTGGACAAACAAGTCAGCAGCAAAAATTTTATGGGTTCACTTCCTTCAAGGGAACTTAAGAGCCAGCATTTTATTGCTGTGAATTCTAGTCACCCTTTCTACTCCTCAGCATCTGTTTGAAATATGTAGTAGACAATTGCTTTTTTGGCTCTGACTCAGGTGGTTGAAATACAGGACAAACAGACTACTGTATATAAGCTTTCCTCCAGCAATGAAAATTTTTATTAACTCTCTTGCATAGCAAACACTGCTGCCTAGCTTCCAATCCCTATAGAATCATCAAGGAATGTGGCTAGTTATTAATTCTAGTGGTCAAGCACAGGGTGGATATGTTGAGACTTGTCTGCAATATGTAACCTCACATTTCAAAAAGCTACCGAGGGAAGGAAAAATAAATGAGTTCTGTTTAGTTCATCATTCACATGTGTAAAATTCCAAGCTAAATACCAGCTTTGTACATAAATATATCAGCCTTGTCAAAGGGTTCTAGCCAAGGAAAACAAATCCCATGGTGCAGCACTATCATTAGACTCCTAAACTTGCCCCACCTTCATTCAACGTTTCAGATTTAGGAATTTTCTCACATAACCATATGTACGAGAAGGAGTTCGGTGGCACCTTAAAGACTAACAGACTTATTTGGGCATAAACTTTCGTGGGTAAAAACCCTCACTTCTTCAGATGCAGCAAAAGAAGTGCATTCATGGGTAAAAACCTCACTTCTTCTGCTGCATCTGAAGAAGTGAGGTTTTTACCCACGAAAGCTTATGCCCAAATAAACCTGTTAGTCTTTAAGGTGCCACCAGACTCCTTATTGTTTTTGTGAATACGGACTAACATGGCTACCCCCTGATACTTATAACCATATGTACAGGACCGGTTCTACAGTTTTCGCCGCCCCAAGCAGCGCACCGAATTGCCGCCATGGTGTGGGCAGTCCGTGCGCCCTTAGGGCGGCAATTCGACGGCAGCTTCTATGTTTAGCTGAAGCCGCCATGGACAGCTAAATATAGAAGCTGCTGCCAAATTGCCACCAACGCGGAAACGCACCTGCCATCCTAAGGGCACACGGACTGCCCCCGCTGTCCGCGGCGGCAATTCGGCGCGCTGCTGGGGGCAAAACAACAGGGACTGCCGCCGCTTGAAGACTGCTGCCCCAAGCACCAGCTTGGAATGCTGGTGCCTGGAGCCGGCCCTGCATATGTAGTTTATAAAGATGACCTGCAAATGCTGCTTAAAAGTCACTCCTCTCACCTGCCCAGCTAAAGGAATAGAGAGGGGAAAAAAAAACAACAACAAGGATATACCTACACGAAACAGAGTAGTAGGTCCCAATCCCCAACAGATTTGCTTTATTTACAAGGATTCTGGCCACTTGTAATTCATACATTCATTACTAGACTTTTGCATCCACAATCTTACATGATTAAATCACTTTTTGCAAAGCTTTTGATGACAGTGAAGGGCTGTTGGATAGTTACCCTCAAATAAATACTTTCAAGCATTTAGTGTTTAATAAAACACTGTATTTAAAGTTATGGTTATGAGCTACTTTTAAGACATGGTCTGATGTTGTGGTGTATTACAGTTAGTTTTAGCCTTCTTCTATGTTTCATCACACATTTAGGAAGAGTGGTCACCATTTAAAAATAAACAAGACTTCTTCCTATGCTTCAAATACAAATATCTCACCCACGACCATGTGGTAACTGTTGGCAATTCTTGAATTTTTAGTGTTACCATTTCATCATGTAGATTTACTAAATGGCTAGCCTCTGTTTAAAGTTCGTGTTCAGCATTTTGGGACATGACACCATGACGTATAACATCAGTTGTCTAAAGTCTTATACTTCCACAAGGACAATTCGTAAGTGCTTTAAATGACACCATTTGATATTAAGGGAGAAATCAGGTCAGAAACGTTAGATCAGTGGAGTCATGCTGCTTGCACCACCTGTGCTTGTGGCCCCATCCTTGTATCAGTGGTACTCAACATGGCAGAACAACTTCACAATTGAATTGGGTTGCAGCAATCCACAATGATTCCTTGACATTTATGTCTGCATTACAGTGTTGCCTCCCTGACACCACATCATCATGCACTGATGTAACAACGTGACGCGGCACCATGATATTGTGTGTCACAATCCATGTGATGCTTATAAAGCCATGTGATATTCTATATCCCTTACATCCCAGATGCTAGGAAGAAATGGGAGCTATTTCTCCTCTGTTCCCCATACTTTTAGCTGTTGGGAGACTCCCATCAGTCCTATCCCGTACTGCTGGTAAAAGGGGAAAGGGAGTTCTCGTCTCTCCTCTTCCTGCCCTTACTCTCGTTTCCTCATTGCTTGGATAAAAGGAGAGGGATCTCATGAGCCCCGATTCATTTGGTCAGCCCTCTCTATACTACATTGTGTCAGGCAGCACAGGCAGGCCTCCTGTGATCAGTGCCTCTGTTGGCTTGCCCAAAAAGAACTCCCTATCATACCCACAGACTTCTCAAACACTACACACAGTTCTAGAGTGGGAGGTCATTTATCACTGATCTATGCATTTACGAATTGTTGCTGTAAGATGCCAAGTATCCAGCACTGCCACTAAAGTCAGTTCAGAAGATATCACTAAGTGCTCAGCACCATGCATCACTGGGCCTTTAGTGAACAGCAGCAATAGTTTGTACTGCCTATGTATGTACTCACACATACAGACAACAGTCACTAACTTGCAAAGCTGTGCCCAGCACCTCTGGGCATTTAATCAGAAATCACAACAAATAGGTGTGGAGCCTTACTGAGCCATTTCTGCTACAACTAACCATGTGGGAAGCAGAGTGTCCAGTTTGTTAATCAAAATAAATTGTTAACAGTTGGAACAGCACAGGAACAAAGACGCCAAGTACTGCAACCCTCAGAAACCTATGCTCCAAAGGCAAATCTTCAGATGCCACCAGCTACACATAAGGCTTGGCAAGAAGGTAATGTCAACCCATATCCAACATATACAGTAGCATGTCTACCAAGTCATACTGACACCAAAAAGCTAGAACGCTTTGCGTACAAATATATATACACTACAGCGACAAGTGCAACAAGAGCTGGGAGAACTCTATAAAATGAGTTATAAACCCATGTTCAGAGAGTGTTTAAACAACAGAAACCAACACTGCTTTGAATGATTTACCCATAAACACAGACAGCAAACCACGCTGATAACAGGGAAGGAATGGTAACATAACCAAACTCAGTATATGAAGCTTGGAGATTTGGTAACTATCAGTCAATGTTGGTGATGCTGCAGATGAGGGCAGACAATAACTATCAAGTACAGTGATAATATTGTGGGATGTCAGAAAGCTTATAGAAGCATGAAGACACATGATTCTCCTTTATGTGATCAAACATCATGCACTTAAAAATACTGTACTTGGGAGGAATGCATATGCTGAAAAAGGCCCTGCAAATGGGCACATTCAGAAAGATGTGGATGTGGTGGATTCCATATAAAGTGGAAATAAACATGGAATAATGTTTAGTTAAGCACTTTTTGCTGTGCAGTGGCAAGGTATGAACCCAAAGCATGTGACAAGTAGAAAAGTGGCCCTCTTTAGTTAACAACAAGAGGGATGACTGAATTCTATTGCTCTCCATCACTAGGCTTCAGGTGATTCTATGGTGCAAGCCTTAGGAGGAGTCCTGCAGGAGTTTTACAGCAAGATGTGCTAATCTGGAGTTCAGTATAAAGTCAAAAGTGTAAAGTAAAAATGTCAAATTAACTATTTTATATAATTCTAAAAACAATTTAAAAGTAACAGCCATCAGTAAACTTCTCTTACTAAAACCTCCTTCTTTGGGCCAAATTCTAAATTTGGGGCCAATCCTGCAGTCCTTACTCAGTTTAAGGACACACCTACTCTACAGTTAAGACACAGGGAATCTACTGGTGTCACTGGCTACAACGTAGTTTCATATTCTCGTGTTCTTGGGCCCTGATCCATGAGGCTGAACAGGATTAAAGATTTGGGTTTACCATGTACCTCAAGGTTTTCTATAGTGCTCATCTCTGTATTATCTCAGCACAGACACAATTCTGGAACAAGTTTCAAATATGTGGTCCAGGAACATGGTTAAAGCTGGGATTTTCAAAGGATCCTAAGGGAGTTAAGAACTCAAATTCTACTGAAACTGAATGGGATCTGGGCACCTAACTCCCTTAAAAATCCCAACTAAAATTCCAATATACACTATTAAAAAAATCATGTGCCATGTTTCCCAAGATGCCTGTATAACTGTAGCATATGCAGGTTCATGGAAGTTTTAGCCTGAATCATGACTGTGGGATTAGACTTTCAGCTGCTAAGAGATATCTTCCATCCCTAAGATATTTTATCAGGCAAATATTTTTTATAGTTTTAAAGGTTTCCCATTAAACAACATTAAAAAACTTAAAGCTACCTACAACACAGACATACATGGCCAAAACCCATTTTTGTTAACATAAATAAAACTAAACAAACAAGTCGCTCAGTATTTCATGAGCTTCTAAGCTATTTCTCCTAGGAGTAAGACAACTCTGCCAAAGAAGGTGCTCAAGTAGCCAAGCAAGCACAAGGCAAAATTTATGACTCACTCCTGTGGTCCTTATTTAGGCAACATTCCCACTGATACCAATAGGATGACAGGATTCTACTTCAAGGGCCTGATTCTACCCCTATCTATTCAATAAGAGTTTTGTCACTGACTTCTGCAGGAACATGCCTTTGGAGAGCAATGTCTCATTTTAAGAAGTACACAGGGCATGTATCCAAATATCACTACGTTAAAGCCATCATTAGCTTGAACAGACATCTCTCTTGCCCTACCATCTCACACGGTCCATGAAACCTATTAGAGACCACAGAAGCAACAGACAAAGCTAAAGTTTGAGGGCTACTGATGGACTAATGACTAGATGACCTCCTGAGGTCCCTTCCAACTCTAATAGTCTATGATTCTAATGTTTTTTCCATTAACAAAACACTTGTCATGCACATTTTCTAAAAAGAAGCGCTGTTCTTTATACATTTCTTGGAACTGCAGATTCTAACACCAAATTTGGCCATCATTTTCTGACTCAAAAATACCACTGCAATGTCCAGTGAAATTCAAAGACACCAGTTTGTTTGCCCACATTGTGCTTTCATTTAATAAACATGGACTTTTTTGCTCTTTAAATGTTGTCCATGTGCAGTTTTTTGTGTGTGTGCATTTCTGATTTTTTTTTCCATTCTTAATCATTCACAATTCACTTTAAATTTCCAAAGTCAAATATTTTGCCAAAACACAGAGTATCTTCAGTTACTTGAATATCTTTATATAAATTGAATAATATAATATGGTGACTTTAGCTCATAAATAGCATGCCGCCCAGGTACGAGAGAGTGAACAAGTTTATTCTGTGGCTAACTAAAAAACCTTGGGCCTGATACACCAATGCATTACTCCAGTTTGATGTTGTAACTCGATTGACATCAATGGTGCTACATCACTGTGAAGTTGAAATAAATCAGCATTGAATCAGATCCATTGCAAATTTACAGAAATTAATGTAACATTCACTGTTATTTGTGTATAAACACACAGCAAGAATTTTCTCTTTTTGTAAGTTCCTGGCTATCATTCTGAAATGTATATATTCCCATCATGCCTCTGTTTTTCAGCCCCATGATGCCCTCACTTTTGATTGTGTAGATGAAGTTGAAGTGCACAGGGTATTTACTGATCCAGTTATCTTGTACTGTGACAGGCAGAATCAATCAATCAAGAGGCTAGCTTTATGCTTATGTATTCCAGGCACATCTCTGCACTTCAGGATACGAGATCACAGTGTTATCCAGCCAAATTTGATCAACAAATGCAGTTCCCCTGTGCCACAGCAATCTCAGATGAAGATGTTATTATGTGGAACTGAGCAAAGTGATAAAGACAGTACAGAACAGGGAGGATAAGTCCAGCTGGACCTTTCTGACAGCTTCTATATACTAAAAATGCAATGTTCCTTTTCTCTAGGCTTATAAGAGTTACCTTTATTTAAGAAAAAAATACATTCACAGGTGGCTGTTGCAAAGTGCTTTCTTCCCTCCCAATATTTGGAGATGCTCAGTGAAGGAAACAATATATCATGTGGATTTCTAACAAATTCTGTAATGCTGGGCAACATTATCAATGCACTTATATGAATGTCCATACCACATTGCCATGTATCATGCTTTTATATTATGTCGCCATGATTAAGCGAATCAATATCTGAAGGACAAAAATATATTTCAAAATCATGGCCAGTTTAAGCAACCTTACAATTTTTTTTTGTTAACACCCTTGTTATAACAAGATGCATGCATCTGTGTAAATGTTTAAGCATGTTTCAAGGAAAGTCAGTGCCAAGCTTTTATTTTGCCAATAGCTTTTCACTTCGCTATTGCCCTACAGTTATTTTACATTATTTAACCCAAAATACCATCTTTTTGATTCTACCTTTCTTTTGCATTTTAAATCTTTAATGGAAGCCTTTGGCTGTCCAGGGGTACAATTATTAGATATCTGCAGAGAGAAATTGAAAAATTAATCACACTTTCCATTTTGTATTTCTGTACTACACAAAAAAATTATCTATTCTTAAAGCTGAATTCTATACTCTTAATATGCTCACACCTAACACTGTAATTTCTAAGCAGCAATTAGTATATTCTACATTTAATTCTATTCAGCTATAACCTCTAAGTTATCTTGGGAACATTGTGTACTGTTTTCAAATCAAAAATTTTATTTTAAATCATTTTTAATTAAAAGACATTTATTGGTAGAGCTTATGATCTGTATTGCCTAAAAACAGGCTAAAAGAACCATAAACTAATCATACTAATGATATTAAAATTGTTTATTACCCTTTTATGGGTTTTGCTACTTAAATTACAGTTTTTCACAACTGTATGCAAAATGTGTAACATAATCCTTATGCAGTTTATTATAGAAACAGATATATGCATTAATATGACCTTTGTCTAAATAGCTCCTTAACCACACGGGAAAAAAGCAATTTAAAGTTATCTATCAGCATGTGAGCAGTATCAAAACTGCTAAATCTATTAACTTTGTTTTCCTTTCACTATTATTAAACTGGAAAGCAAAATTCAGCTGGAAAATTATGCCATTTGGATTCTCTTGTCATCATGTAGTAAGTATGAGAAATATATGTGCAATAGCCAAATGGCCAATAGACAAAACACCCACACCAAGTGACGTACTGTTTTCCATACCACTCAGACAAAATCAAAACAACAGAACTGTTGCAAACAAAAACAAAATAACATTTCCCATAAGCATTCCAGACAGAGAAAATTTACAGGAAAAGAAAGCTGGGAAAAGAACCAGAAAGAAGTGAGTGTTCATACCTCTAGCCATAAAAGACCATTTCTGCAAACACAGTAAACAGCATTTATGTGCTTTCAAGCTAAATTGTTAACAATTGATCAAATGTTTGTCAAACTTTTAAAGTTAAACCACTGGCACCATCTGAGAAGATTAAATTATTGGCACCGGATTCTGATCTCAATTATACCAGTGTAAATCTGGCATAACTCCATTGGGCTGTAATGATTTACAGCGGTGTAAAGGAGTAAAGGAGGAGATCAGAACCTGGTCCCTTACATTCAAATGAAAAATTAATTCCAGCTAAGGAGCAAGTTTCATTCAGAGAGGACAGCAGGATCACAAGCTTACAGGGGGAAAGCATGAGTGGTAAGTTAGTTAGTAATGGAACAGAAACAATCAGGTTGGTTATTTCAGTGCAGTATGTTTTGCTTAGTCTTTAAGAAGGAAGATTTTTAAGTACTTCTAGGTCTATGCTGTGGCATGGTGAACACCACTTGCAAAAAGGGAGGCTGTTGTCTTTGCAGAACTGACTCACATTTATATAACTTTATTAATGGATCTGCTCCCTGAAAGTTACAGTATCTGTGTTTAGCTGCGATACCTGACCATAAATTGTGGCAGTGTAGTGAACATCAGCAGCTGTATTTTTACTATTTCAGCTACTTGGTTTACAGTGTCTCCATCACAGTGAATTCTTGTCAGCTGCACTTTTGCTAACACAATTCCTATGTTTTGCCTGGCAGTAAATGGACGCTTCTGCCCCAGCATCATCTAAACAACTCTGTTAACATTTGCCCCCAAGCGTCTCTCTCTTTGTCCAGTCCCTGTCTTCTAACAGATGTCATCCAAGTCTAATCAAGCATAAAATGGTCATAAATATTTCTTTCTGGTAGATTTCACATTCGCATTTCATGCAGGGACATGATATTTTTCTGCTACCTCCAGGGAGTACCTAATGCAAAAACCAGTTACTTACATTCAAGGCTCATGTTCCTTTAGTAAAATGCAGCACATGTTCTCAGTTCAAAGACATAAAAAGGCACAAGACTATCTTCTTTTGTTTAACTGCACCCTTTTTAAATAATATGTGCCATAGTTTACACCTAAGCATGACATTGTTTCTTGTTTAGTAGGAAAACATACAAGAATATAATATCAGATTCTGACTACTCTACTCTCTCAAATGCAAGCACTGTAGATTTTCTATTCTCAAATACTTTAATTATTGCCCCAAAGAGATTTTTCCCCCAAAGAGATTTCCCTACCCCCACAAATTGAACTAACAAGCTATTGAGATAAGAAAAGCACTTTTCTATCTTGGTTGATTTTATGAACAATTTTGCAACCTACATAATCTTTATGTTAAAACAATAAAATGAATCTAGGATATCAGTGCAAGGTTCATGTCTATTTAACAGTTGAAGAAGACCATCATCAGTAGTTAAACTTTGATAATTCGGGGGGGGGGGGGGGGGAAGCGGGGAAGTATATAAGATAATTAATTCCAACTACTTAAGAAAAAGTATCAGACACATTTATTTTAGGTAAACTTAGTAAATAATATGACAGAACATGGAGATTATTTTCAAAGCTATCTATTTCTCCTTCTCTCTCCCCCCACCCCCATGTTTGTCAAACCAGAAATCTTACATAGTTGTTTAAAGGGAACCACAAAACACTTAAAGATACAGATCACAACAGAGAAGCTGTTTTCCTCCTTCTCCGTTGAGCCTAATATTTGATTACTGTTAGTCAAATCAAGCTTTCAGGCAAATAATCTCAACTTTTTAAGTTAATGAGATGTGGTCATGTTGACAACAGCTTGCAGAAACTTTTAATTCTAATTCCTGTAGGCTGTGCTGGCCTCTTTTACAGCAACCACAGTATGAATTTCTCAGATTTGCCAAAATGGCTTATGTAGACAAGTGCACACTTTAAAGAGGCACTAATTAAAAATACCCACTGGTGTCATAATTTAAATACCATGAAAATAAACTGTAAAAGAAGCTCAGCGACAATCTTATGGCTTTCCTTAGAGCTCGTTTACTTTAACTAGAGGATGTTTTATTGCAAATGTATTCTTAGCTAAAAACAATTTTTCATCTTGGTTTTGATATAATTAAGCAATTTATGTTAATATTTGTTTCCCATAAGCTATTAAGCAAGCCCCCCAGAATAAGTGTTAATTGAGAAAGCTGCAAAGAACTATACTGCTGAAGTAAGCAGCAAATTTATACTGTTGATTTAGAGCACTATCTACAACTTCCTCCCTTACTACAGCTCGCTCGCTCTCTGCTACAAGGCTCCCAGCTATACTGAATCCATTAAAACACTTTACACTGCTGCTATTATCTACATTCAAACTGCTTTCCTTCCACAAGAGAGGTGGAGCTTGGTATTATTCTCAATGCATTTCCCTGGCTACAACTTCTCCGAAATGCTGTGGTTGTTTTGATTTTTTTTGGTAAGGAATTCAAGGAGCATAGCTGCGCTGTAACAAAAGCAGATATGAGACCAAAAAAAGAACAAAAAAAAAAAGAACGCTGGTGCTGAGAGGGTTAAACTTATTTAAGGGGTTAAATATGCAATTACCGCTGACTAAAACCAGAGAGACATATAGATAAATAGAAGAAATGAAGTCCCCAGGTTCCATTCAGAAGCCTTCATCACATTACTACCAGACAGAAAACTCTTTAAGTACCATTTTCAGATGTTAAATCATTGTTCGTGCAGCACATATTCTCACTACTCCTGGGGGAACAATATCTGAAGACAGCGTGCTAACAAATGCAATCCAGTAAACAGGCATTTTTCCTCTTGTTGTTAGTACCTTTGTGTTCCAGATCCCAGCTCTGTCATCCATGCCTTCTCTCTGCTTTGAAGTTAGAGTACTGAATGAACGTTGTCATCTATTATCCAGAGTGTGCATTTAGATTATAAATAAGAAATAAAAGTGACTTTCAGTACACTGCTTTTGCATTAGCAAGTTGCCTTCTCTGTTACCTCCTCTGTCCTTCATACTTTGCTACCAACATTATATTAAAAACCTGACTTGAAGTGTTTCTTGTAGATGAAAGACACGTTCTATAAAATATGTACACAGCAGAGACAAAAGTTTTATTGGAACAAACAACTCTTGCAGTTTAAACAGGTTCATGGGTTCAGCTTTAATAGATTGTTTAACCCTTATCTACAGATGTCCTTCAGGCCCATTACATGTTAATTGGAACCACCTCTTTATTTGCATGCTGGGTGTTGACAAATACAGCCTATGACTAGTGACTACCCTAAAGTTTATTTGTAGATAGAGCACTTTTCTAATACTTAAATTATTTATCAATATTTTCCACATGTAATGATCTCAGGACACTTTTTATATAAAGGTCAATGGTAAATATTCTTCACATGAGTAATAATGCTGGTCAGTGCTTGTTCCAATTGTAGCAGCTTGTACTTGGGCATATAACTCCTTTCTCAACGAGTGTACAAGCCGTGCTTGTGTATGCTAGAGACCCAGAAATATTTCACATACAAAGTCACTTTATGTTCTTAAACTACATGAGTGGGAATCCTGAATAACTCCACTGACTTCAGCGGATTTCCACTGGTTAACTGAAAACAGAATTTGGATTACAGAACTTTTAAGACATTAAGGGTTCAATTTTAAAGCTTTGATGTCTAAAATTAGGCACCTCAAACAGCACTTAGATGTCAAAAAGGGACATTTAAGCACCCACATTTAAGTGCCTAAATACTCAAATTAGGCTGATTAAAGGCCTAAATTATGCCTAAATTTAAGCACCTACTTTTAGATATCTAAATCACTCAATTGGTCTGTAAGTAGTAAATACAAACAAAAACAAACCCACAGTGCGCTATGTATGTGCACTCTCAGCAAACTTTTGGAGATTCTTTTGTTCCATGCTACAAAAAGCCAATTTCAGGACATATCCAGAACAATAAGTTTCTTTTAGATACAGTGGGACTTTTAGTCTAAGGCCTTGTCTACACTACAAAGTTGCAGCGCTGGTGAGGGGGTTACAGCGCTGCAACTTAGGATGTGTACACACCTGCAGGGCATTACCAGCGCTGCAACTCCCTGTTTGCAGCGCTGTCCGTACACCCGTTCGTGCCTCGGGTGTAGAGGATCCAGCGCTGGTCATCAGGTGTAGACACTCACCAGCGTTTTTGTTGACCTCCGTGGAATAAGCAGGTATCCCAGCATACCTGAGGAAGCCTCTCTGGTAATCAAGCAAACTCCACTGCCCTCCAAGCAGGTCTCCTTCCCCGCGGTGTGCTCTGGCGTTCCCCGACCCCCCCTCCAAGCAGGTATCCAGCCCCGCGGTGTGCTCTGGCGTTCCCCGACCCTCCCTCCAAGCAGGTCTCCTTCCCCGCGGTGTGCTCTGGCATTCCCCGACCCCTCCTCCAAGCAGGTCTCCTTCCCCGCGGTGTGCTCTGGCGTTCCCCGACCCCCCCCCCAAGCATGTCTCCTTCCCCGCGGTTTGCTCTGGCGTTCCCCGACCCCCCCTCCAAGCAGGTATCCAGCCCCGCGGTGTGCTCTGGCGTTCCCCGACCCCCCCTCCAAGCATGTCTCCTTCCCCGCGGTTTGCTCTGGCGTTCCCCGACCCCCCCTCCAAGCAGGTCTCCCGCCCCGCGGTGTGCTCTGGCGTTCCCCGACCCCCCCTCCAAGCAGGTCTCCCGCCCCGCGGTGTGCTCTGGCGTTCTCCGACCCCCCCTCCAAGCAGGTCTCCAACCCCACGGTGTGCTCTGGCGTTCCCCGACCCCCACTCCAAGCAGGTCTCCTTCCCCGCAGTGTGCAACAGCGCTGCAGCGTGGCCACATCTAACACCACTTGCAGCGCTGGTTGCAGTAAGTGTGGCCACTCTGCAGCGCTGGCCCTATACAGCTGTACTAATACAGCTGTAACAACCAGCGCTGCAAAATTGTAGATGTAGACATACCCTCAGAAACTACTATAGAGAAATGCACATTATAGAGAGAGAGAGTTGGACTGAAAGGCATTGCTGCATTGGCCCGTCCCTCTACCTAGGTCTTCAGCTGAACATTTCGACTCTTATACTACACACAAGTTGTTACAGGCTCATAAAAATATAACTGGAAGAACAGACTGGAAGATTGAGGCTCACATGGAGAAACTATGGAAAGGGCTAGACTGACGCTCAAAGAGGTAGGCGGCATCCTGGGTCTTGGCTGTCAGGTTAAGACATCAGCTGTGACTTCCAGAAAACAAAAATATGCCTGACGGAATTCCTTGCCAGCAGGCAGGGACACAGCTTTTGGGGCATGAGCAGCAGTCAATTAGTCTTCATGGCTCAGTCAATCATTATCAATGGTGTTTGGAGACAGAGTGGACAGGTCAAAAGAAGGTTCCTAAAAGGCAATCTGATAAGGGCTTGCAGGCTAAACAGCCCCCTCTTTCACCTCTCTCCTTCAGATGCCTTCAGTCTTCCTTTCTTTCAGTGACAATGCCAAGGACACTCCATGCAGTCCTACAATTTCCAGCTATAATGCATGGAAGTCCCTCCACAAGATTCTTTTTGCAGGAGATTCAGGCCCTTACAGAGGAGCACGAGGAAAATGGGGTAGATGATTTTTGGAGGATTGTCACCTACCACCTGTCTCTTCAATTACTACACAAGGAAATCAGGAGACAGGCTAATATCAGAAAGAGAGCAGCATATCCTCGCTTTCCTGCCATGTGCTCTCGTGGACAGGATGCCACTCACACAGCCCCGACCCCCACCCACCTTTCCACTCCTTTCAAGTACCTGGCAGAAAAGGAGGGCATCACCACAGAAGATCAGAGGGAAGAAGGGACCATGAGAAATTCATGGAAAGTTAAGCAATGCCTGCCAATGGGGCAGACAATGGTGAACAGCGGGGAAGAGGACTCCTTTGCAGGGATTAGATATGATTTGCATGAAGAAAGCCCAGGCAAAGGTTAACGGATTAGTTACTTTTTCCAGGATAAGGATATGGATAAGATTGTGCTGGACAACCCTTCATAAGTGAGCAGTACATCTGTAGGCTGTTCAGGCATCTTGAGGATGTAGTTGCTCTTATTCCTCCCTGGTAAGGCAGCAAGGGAACAAGTGAGGGTAGATGCAGGGAATGTGACAGAGGTGCCACGTGATTGCTAGGGGGTTCTGCTGTTACACAAATCTCTGACATTCATGAGCCCGGGTGGGATCATGAGCAGGATGCACGCATCACAAGCCATTTCTGCTTCTGCATGCTTTTACTGGCCCCCATCAAGTGGCAGATCCTTAACGTGGGGGCAGCCCTGTTGAGTTCTTATTACTGGATGCCCAAAAGTGGGCCTGTGGGTTCTAGGAGGCCTCTTTCAATGTGCCATCTCTTTTCTACTGTATGTCCATGAGAAAGGTGGGTTGTGTGGGGTACTGATATATTTTCATACTTCCAGTGGGAAAATCTGACACTTCACTGAGCACATGCTGAGGATACTGGGGGATGTTTACACTGTGGCAGTGTGCATGCATGTGAATATTTTTTTCAAAGTTTCCAGCATTTCAAAACCCAGATGACTTGTCGGATTCTTTTACTCCTCCTGACTGTGGCCTTAAAAAACCCATCTCATGGTCAATCAGTGGCAACCCTTCCTATGCTGGCTACCAGTGGAAAGATTTTGAGGGGATAATAGGTGAAAATGTTATCACTTCTCTACAGGAAAGATGCTGGATCCCCTTGTTGAGGGCTGGCGTGTCACTAAAAAAAGCATTATTGCATTACAGTGTGGCATGCCAAAGATATCTTGAAAACTTGGTGGCTTTGTTTAGATGTTGTGATATTACATGCCAGGTGCATGCCATTTTTCAGAGTCATCCTCTGGCTACCAAAAACAGTGAAGGGTGATTTTGTATTACAAGTGGCTGCGTTCCCATCCACTTCTTGTGCTGAAACAGACCCACAGCTCTGGCTGTGTGCATGACACTATTCCAGCGATCCCAGTTCTTCTACAAGACAAGTGGCTGGCAAGTTTGCCATTTGCCCAACAGTACTGATGAGTAAGAAACATGGCCTTTGTATAAGTTGAGCCTTAGAGTTATGCATAGTTCCCAATATCAGGAGCTCACTCCTGAGGCCAAGATGAGACTGCGTGAGGTGCTGGTTATTTCTGACATCATGGATCAGATGCAAAAGGGATTCTTCACCATCAAGGCAGTTTGACAACTCCTGCTGAACTTGAATTGCCCCACACATCAAGGATCAACAGAAATGGAATTCTGATGTTTGAGGGTCAGGATGTTGCACTGTTTCCAGATACAGTATTGTTACTTATTGGTCATGCTGGATCGCCTAGTAGTTTTTGACATAACCTGAATATAGCCTCTTGCTTCAGCTACTACGTGACACTGCAGCTACTATACCTCTGGTGCTTCCAGTAACACCAAGGAATCAGTTTAGTTGTAACGGACAATAGCAACCCTTCACCTCAGGGGCAGGGCCGGCTCCAGGCACCAGAGCAGCAAGCAGGTGCCTGGGGCGGCCAACGGGAAGGGGCAGAACGTCTGGCTCTTCGGTGGCAATTTGGCGGCAGGTCCCTCAGTCCCTCTCGAAGGCAAGGACCTGCCACTGAAGAACAAAGCAGCAGCAGTAGAGCTGCTGCCGAAGTACTGCTGATCACGGCTTTTTTTTTTGTGTGTGTGTACGCGCTGCAGCTTGGGGCAGCAAAAATGCTGGAGCAAGCCCTGCTCAGGGGTTTCAAAACATCCTGTGTGAATTGATCCTATTTCCTATTCCGTTCCTATACATAACATGAATCTGAAGAGGTTTTGTGACATAGGTAGAGTACTATAGGTGTGCTGATCAGATACATCTCATGCCACCAGTCTCCTGTGGGTTTGGTCTCTGCTGTGGAAGAATACTTGGCCAATACTGTAGACCGCAGAGTTACAGTGGTGACTACTAGGGGTTTTGGATAAGCTTTGTGAATTGAATATTAAATGTTTTTGTCCCAGTAAGCCTTTACCTTGCCCTTCTACATTGGGGGACTGATGGCGGATTTTGGATATCAGGATACAGCCTGAGATTCTATTCTAACAGGCTTAAGTGGACCTGAACCTACTTGTAAGACTCACCACTGGAGTTGGCAACAAAATGTAAGAGATATCGGTCTGATCATTTTGTGCACGAGATCAGTGGCTTTCAACCTTTTTTCATTTGAGGACCTCTAAAATATTTCAAATAGAGGTGTAGACTCCTTTGGAAATCAAACAGTCTGTAGACACCCAGTTGTCCACAGGTTGAAAACCATTGCATTAGGGACTATTTGATGCATGGCAAGAGGCAGAAAGACACTGGTAGCTATATGATATCAGACAGCCACTCAGCAGATAAGAGTTTTTGAGACCAGTTTCTTCTGTCTTTCCTGGACTGAAAATAATGGAAAGATGTGCCTCCTGAGGATAACGCTGTGCTTCTGGAAGAAATAACAGATTAAATGGTGAACTACTGATACAGATTAAGAAAGAGGGATGGCTAAGTGGGTTCTTTCCACAGCACATCCTCATATGGTGTTCCCTCTGGCCAAATAAGGTTTGAAGAAAGATCCCCTAATTCTTTTGTAGTAAAAAGATCTAGATAATTGGTTAATAGATATGTAGCACCTGGTATCTAGTTAGGACTACTTTTGCCATTGTGAACACTTACTGTATGTAATTGCTCAGATGTTTTAGGCTAGGTAGGCTGCATCTAATTGACAGAGGTTCTGATGCTTTCAATTTTGATTTCCTTGGGTGATTAGAAATATTTGTCCTAAAGGCAGGAGGGGTGGATGCAACCAAGCAAAGAGATGATTGATTTCTCCTTAAACTGGGCTGTCCTTACTTTACCACCATCGGAGGGACATGATTCTCTCTTCTATTTGTGATTATCAAACAAAAGTGACTGAAAAAGTCAGTCCCTCCATGTTGGTGAGACACTCCTTTCTAGACAAGTGAAAAAGCCATGTAAAGCTGACTACAATGTGTCTTGAAATACAACTGGTTTTCCAGTCTACCCCTGGGCTTTGTGAAAAAAGCCAGCCTACCCAAATTAAAAGACGAGAAATGATAAGGACAGGAGAGAGAGAATCTTAAACGCCCCTGGATTTTGCTGTCTGGATTGACTTACGATGGTGTGATTTCTGCACTCAGCTAGGTTATCAATGTTCACTAGCAATGGTCTACTGTAACCAGTAGGCCTCTTTCAAAGTCATAGCCACAGAAGGTTCCCCAAACAAGAATATAAAATGAGGTTCTCTTTCTTCAGGGAAATATTCATATTTTCACTTGTGATTTACGAATCTTTTACATTCCTACCGTAGTCCCTATACACAGCCCTAGTAAGCAATAACTTTTAGGTGTCACGCCAAGCAATTGTCCTTGTAATCAATTAGGAGAAAAAACAGTTAGCCAACAGAAACACTGAAAAATAAAAAACATACTCTAAAAAAGAGCACCCTACTCTGTGAGCAAAGAAAATACTGTAAACAGAGCTAATCACTGCTAAACCCTTATAATCCAGTCTTTACACAAGTTAAAAGAATTGAACCAAGAGTAAAAAACTTCAAAAGGTCTCCTTCCTAATCTGTAGAACCTGGTGAATCATTTCTCAAGAAAAATAAGGAGTCCAAAATATTTTTAACTCCAAATACTTTTCTATTGTGAAAAGGGGTTCAAACATGCCACACAATACTGAAAAAACATATAATGCATTCCCTACGCCTGTCAGTCAGCAACAGCTGTTCTAGACACCTGGAAAAAGTTTACAGTTTAAGGCTTCATGTTCTGTGTACCTAAACACAAGGGTAATAGAGGAAAAATTGTCAAACAGAAAATGGCCTGCTTTCAACTTGACTATAAAATATCTACAGCTACCAGTACTTCTTGTACCTTGTTAAGTATTATGTTCAATAATATTAATAGGCCCATATTTACCATATCTTAAAAGCTAACAATCCCATTGCTAGCACTAATTAAAAAGACAAGAAACTGAAAGAAAGCAGTAGATTATTTCTTCAATATGGATTCATGCTTAGATTTAATAAAACTTGTTTTAGTGTTATAACCTTACATTTGTTTCAAGAACACTATAAAATGTAAGTCTGCTTTTTGTTGTTTATTGAGTAAGGAGGGATTTTTCTTTTGGCTCTGTATTACAGAATGCAAGCTATCAGAGTAGGAATAAGAAGACTATTTTCCCTTCACATAACAAGCTGCCTGTTATTCAGCAGGCATGTTTTGGATCACGATGTGAGTTGAAAAGCTGACTCTGTAGCGGAAAGGAGGCAGGCCATGTTCCACTGCACAACGGGCATGTTTACACAAAAGTCATACTTGACAATTTTGGCAAAAATAAGGGTACTTACACTTACACCAGTGGAAGGCTTTGGGGTGGATGGATGTCCAGGGGGGCGGAAACCCTGGCTCTGTTCCTTTTCTGTGTTCATGGAGTGAATTCACAAAAAGGATAATGGTGAAGAGAGATATTTATACACTTTTCAAATGTGCAAAAGGAAGTGGAGCTCTTGCTCAGGCGGGGTGAGCTCCAGTAGTCAGAACAGGGGACTAGGACCAGGACTCAGAACTCCTGGGTTCTGTTTATGGCTCTACAGTTTACTCTCTGTGACCTTATACGAGTCACTTTAAACTACGGCTTTGATCATGCAAAGAGAACCATGTGAGTGGACTGACGTAGCTGTGCAGAACCCCACTGACTTCAGTGGAGCTTTGGGCAGACAGTGGGGTTTCCCCAAGCGGTTTTCTGTACAGGACTGCTGCCGAAGTCTATTGGCTGGAGAAGGCTGTATTAATCTTTACCATGCTCCATTTCCCGAGAAGATGGGAAGATCTACACAACTGCCCCATTGGCTCTGCCCTGCTGCTCAGTGGGTAAAGAGGGACTCCACATAGCTAAGCACTGCACAGGGAACATACAGCTATCACACTGACTCCCCCAGTCAGTTCCCTCATACAACAGGACCATGCTGGGTCCCACTGCCTGGTGAGCCTCCGCACCCAGGGAAGTGGACTGTGGATTCTGACATAAGCCAAATCTCAATAAAAACAAAATCTCTACTCAGCACTTTCTTTGTGTCACTTAAGGCTCCCCAGGCATGGGCCACAGTCATACAAACTTAAGGCTCCCCAGCCAAGTGCCACCTAAATATTTTCCATTATAGATACATTTTGGAAATAAAACCTCTTCCTTTTTGCCTTTTATATAATGTTTTTAAAATGTCTCCTAATGCTGAAATATCTATCAGCTCTCCCAAATCCAGAGCAGCAACACTATCAAAATCTTAGATCCTGAATGATGCACAGAAGTGCAGAGGTTGATCTCAGTGTACAAACTAACCCACCTATCAGTTTTGGGCTACATACGTATACAAAACTGATTATAGGCAGAGCTGGGTAGCAATGCCTCTCGTTCAGATTACCTAACACTTTCCATTCTAAGACCCCGTGTTCAGTGGCTTATTACTCGCATTTTCTAACTTCTGAGTTCTTGATTTTGCAAACTTAATTTCCTTTTAATGTAATTTTTAAAAAATTCTGTATGTTTACAGAGAGAGAAGATGAGGAAAATAATATCTTTTATTGGACCAACTTCTGTTGGTGAGAGAGACAAGCTTTCGAGCTCCCCCAGAGCTCTTCTTCAGGTCCATGTAAGCTATATAAGCTCGACAGAAGTTGGTCCAATAAAAGATATCCAACTCACCTTCCGTCACCTTTGCTGCATTAACTAGATTGTTCACCCTTTCATCCTAAACATTCTTTTCTATCTAGGCTTCCAAAAGAAAAGCCAGAACACCCTTCCCTCCCACTTTTCTTTCACTGAGTTTTATGCAGGAGGATGGGTTGGCAGGTAGTCATTAACATGTTAGGCAAGTGGGCACATAATGCAGTATAATGTAAAGTGGAAGACATTCTACAGCGATTCTTCCAGAGGTTGAGATTTTCCATGGGCTGGTGGTCATTAGATTAGGTTTCATTATGGGTGAAACTCACCCCTATGACAGCAAGAGACTTCTATCCCATGTAAGCCTCCTGTAAGCTGTATTTTTAGGGTTTAAGTGGTGCCTGGGTTTCAGGTTGGCCCTGATACATGGGAAAATTTACCTTTATAATTTTATTTTTGTCTTCAGTGTAAAGTGCTGGGTACCAATGCCCCATAATATGAACCACTTTAACTTTAGATCTAATTTGACATGTTTTCACCACTCAATTACTGTGTTATGTAGAACTGAAAATCTGAAATAAATGCTTAGTTTAAAAAAGAAAAATGCCCTACCTCCTTCTCTGAGTGAGCAAGCAATTAGAAACCCAAAGCCTGGGGTTTGTTGCTGATGAAGGATGATGCAGGATATAACCACAGATCCAATGTTGCTCTCTGTCTACACCACTCTTGTGAACAGCCAACAAGAATTTTGAAATGCACTCAGCTCACCAGAAAGCAGACATGAGTAGAGAGGATTGCATGACATCCACAGTCTTAACAAACCAACCCATTGGCTGTCTGGCAGTGAGTAGCCCAGCTAAAGAGCTGCCCTTTTAACAGTGTTGCAGTCCTTGTTGCCCTTGATTTTTCTGTATCAGTGATGTAATAAAAACAAATTTTTGAAGGGAAAATTTACTGTAGGTACTTTTTCCCTTTACATTTCTTTAATTTGTGGTTCTCCTGATTTTGGCACAAGAAAGATGCAGTTATTTTTCCCCAGCTGCCTGCATTTAGCCTCCAGGTATAATTCAGTAGAGACTAAAATCCCACCTGAACTCTGGCAAGTCATACATATATATACATATATACATATACACATATATATACACACATATATATACACATACACACACACACACACCAAACCCCTGGTAAATCGGCATAACACCAGTAAAAGTTGTGTTTTTTAACTACCAACCCCAAAGATGTTATCTGAAATAAAATCTTCATTACTTCAGATTCTGGAGGCAAAATGTAACCTTACTCTGCATCTCTAAATCAAAATCATTTGTGTTGTCCCCATCAAATAATGAAGCCGGTCGGTATAAAAGCACAAAAATGTGTTAGTTTTCTTTCTTAAAAGATAAGTTGACCTAGTAAATCCCACAGTTAAACTTAGAGGCTTGAGCTAAACTGTTTATTCAAAGTTAGAGGCATTTGTGCTTATTTCAATATTAGAAGGCAAAAACGTCCCTTCCATGCCTTTTGCATCTGACATCTGTGTAAAAGTGGGTACAATGATATTTCTTTACTTAAAGATTGTCATCCTGAATCTCTCTGTTTTTCAAATAATGATCCATATTATGCCAACAAAACATTATCCCAAGCCACCTGAAATCATAATTTCCTACATCTCTTTCCTAAGTCTACCTTAGGGCTTGTCTACATGGACATGAAGGCCTGGTTTACACTACAAAGTCAGGTCAAGGTAAGCCGCCTTGCACCAACCTAGTTATGCACGAGTCTACTCTTAAATGTGTCACCCACTGATCTTAGTGCCCTGTGACACCAACATAGTAATAACAAGCAGCACTGAGTCATGGTCAATGTACTGAGGTTGATGCAGTGTAAGGGTAGTGTCATAAACAGATAGTTAAGCGTTAATGCCTCTTTTACCTGTAAAGGGTTAAGAAGCTCAGTAAACCTGGCTGACACCTGACAAGAGGACCAATAAGGGGACAAGATACTTTCAAATCTTGGTGGAGGGAAGTCTTTGTTTGTGCTCTTTGTTTTGGGGGTTGTTCGCTCTTGGGACTAAGAGGGACCAGACATCAATCCAGGCTCTCAAAATCTTTCTGAATCAGTCTCTCATGTTTCAAACTTGTAATAGCCAGGCAAGGCGTGTTAGTCTTATTTTTGTTTTCTCAACTTTTAAATGTTCTTTTTTTGCTGAGAGGATTTTACCTCTGTTTGCTGTAACTTTGAACCTCAGGCTAGAGGGGGTTCCTCTGGGCTATACGAATCTGATTACCCTGTAAAGTATTTTCCATCCTGATTTTACAGAGATGATTTTTACTTTTCTTTCTTTAATTAAAAGCTTTCTTTTTAAGAACCTGATTGATTTTTCCTTGTTTTAAGATCCAAGGGCATTGGATCTGGACTCACCAGGGATTAGTGGGGGGGAAAGAAGAGGGGATGGTTAATTTCTCCTTGTTTTAAGATCCAAGGGGTTTGGATCTGTGTTCACCAGGGAATTGGTGAAGTCCCTCAAGGCAACCCAGGGAGGGGAAAGTTTTGGGGGGACAGAGAATGCTCCAGACACTGGAATTCTGGATGGTGGCAGTGGTACCAGATCTAAGCTAGCAATTAAGCTTAGAAGTGCCCATGCAGGTCCCCACATCTGTACCCTAAAGTTCAGAGTGAGGAAGGAACCTTGACAGGTAGACACTGCATTAGCTATGTTGATCTTAACAGTCCTCGAGCAGCTGTCCAACAATGTCTGACGCTGACTGCTCTCTTCACATTTGTGAACTCCGCTGCCGGGTTCACTAGACCAGGTCCTCTTTTCCTTTAGAGCCCCATGAATTTTTAAAATATCTTTTTCTGATTGCCCAGCTTGGAGAGCCCACCTAGCAGCTCTCCATTGTTGTGTGCAACTATCCAGCTGATCAGGCTGGCTACATGTTCCAGACGAACTCCAGCTTGGAGCAGACAGGAGATACTGGATCTCCTGGGCCCGTGGAGAGAAGAAACTGTGCAAGCACAACTACAGACCAGGCGTAGGAATGTGACATCTATGAGCAGACTGCACGGATGATGCAGGAGTACGAGTACAAAAAGGACCACCAGCAGTGCCACGTGAAAGCAGAGGAACTGCAACAGGCCTACCAGAAGGCCAGGGAGGCCAACAATTGATCTGGTGCCAAGCTGCAGATGTACTGCTGTTACAAAGAACTGCAAGCTATATTTGGTGAAGACCTCATCATTACCCCACAGATCACTGTCAATTCCTCCAAAATGCCCGAGCCACAGACCCCTGGCATGAACAGTGAGGATGAGGAGGAAATGGAAGAAGAAGAGCAGGAGATGGGGGACATGCAACTGGGGGGTCCAGCTATGCTGTTAGCCGAGACCTATTTGAGACTCCACTGTAGTCCAGTCAGTCAGCCATGGCAGTCAAGAACAGATAAACCTGATGCAGGGGAAAGATCCTCAGGTAAGTGTGTAAATTTATTTCACATTACAGTGAGGGCACCCGCAACTAACAGAACAGAACAATCGACTTTTCATTAATTTACTCATACTAGAAGAAATAGTGGTACAACAACGAAAGCAGAGTTGTTACCTGCATTTCACTGCACTGTGGAGTTAGGCAAGGGGGAGCCATGTGGAGCAGTTTATGTACACAGGGATGTCCCTTGGATCCTCTCAAGAGATCACAATTAAACTTTCATAGAGGGACTCAGCAATCTTCTCCTGAAGGTTTCTAGTGATTGGAGCCTTAGTTCTTCCTCTGCGGTAGGATAATTTCCCACATCAGTCAGAGAGAACAGTGGCAGGCATCACTGCAGTATACAGGCTAGCAACATAGGGTCCCAGGTGGCTTCAGAACAGCAGCACCAGATGTGCTCTCTCTGCCTTTGTTACCCTCAGGAGTGAGACACCAGCTAAAGTGACCATCACTCATGGAAAACATTGTCAGTAGTATGCCCATAGTTTCACGCAACCAAGCAATTCCCTCCTCGCTTCCCTCATCCCCTGGTGGGTCCCACTCACCAGGGCTTGCCATGCACAAACACTCTCAAGCAGATGTGTCAATGAGCATGTCTTGTTTCAAATTTTAGGGGAGCCAGGGCAGGGAGTTCTGAATCTTAACTTTCGCTTTCTGTTGTGACTATACTGATAATTAATGGTACTTCCACGTGCTTTATCTGCAGCTGCTGCCACTGCAGCCTTGAGGGGTTCCCTCCACACTCATGGAATGCCTGAGCCAGATATGGAGGAGAAAGACAAGAACCTGGGATTACGTGTTCAATGAGATCCTGCAAGCTAGTTCTGCATCAGACAGTGAGCACGGGGCCTGAAAGATGAACATTGCAGATAGCCTGAACAAAGGAAAAGTGAGAGGAGAAAGGCCCGAGAGTTCCAGCAGGAAAAGGAGAGGGGGATGCACCAGAACATAATGGGACTTATCTGGCAGCAAACACAGATGCTGCACACTCCTGTGGGCCTACAAGTTCAACAGTCTTGGGCTCACCTCCCTCTGCAGCCCACGGAGAACTCCACTGCAGCACCTCCCTGAACAACCCCCCTCAATATTCCAGGTGGCATCAGAGGCCACTCCCCTACCACTCCACCCTGGGGGACATTAAAAACAACCACAGCTTTACATGCACTGACTTCTGAAAGCCACAGATGTTGTATGTGTAACTAAAATGGACATGAATGATCTTTCACCTTCATAAACTCTGTTGTATTATTTTAAGTTTTTCATATATTTGCTTTAAAATTGCACAGACTTTTCTTTTCCCTGATTTTGTTACAGAATAAAATTCTATTATTTGGAACATAATTCATCATTAGTTCACGATGTATGCTGCAGACTACCTAGAAGCTCTGAAAGCAACCAAGTACATGTTACTGTACGGTGTGACAACTCATAGGATCACTAACACACACAGTGTAATAATCATAAATGCACAGCAAGCACTGCAAAAATTAATAGGTGCACTGACAGTGTTATATTCACACATGTACAACAAGCACAACACAATTCCCGACATGACCCTAAACAGCAGGGCCAAATAGAGCTCAGTACACCACAAAGCATTACTGTGGCTCACTTGCTCCTTCAAAGCCTTCCCTGAGCCACATAACTCTGCGTTGAGCTCTTCTACTAACCCTTGTATCTGGCTGTTCAAACTCAGCAGACAGCCACTCCACCTCCACCCTGGCAGCAGCTTTTCCCCCTTTCCTTCACAGATATTACGCAGGACACAGCAGGCAGCAATAACCATTGGGATATTATTCTCATTGAGATCCAATCTCATGAGTAAACACCGTCAGCATCCCTTCAGTTTGCCAAAAGCACATTCAACTGTCATTCTGCACATGCTGAGTCAGTAACTAAATCTTTCCTCAGTGCAGTCAAGGGTGGCCAATGTATGGCCCCATGAGCCAGGAGACCAAGCGGCAGAGGTTGGGTCCCCAGATCACTGCAGTCATTACAACGTTCCCAATGGTAATCCATCAATCAGGAAAGAAAGTCCCTGCTCGTAGCTTTCTGAAAAGTCCTATATTCTTAAAAATATGAGCATCTTGCACCTTCCCTAAGTAGCCAGCATTGATGTCAGTGAAGTGCCCCCAGTGATCCACCAACGCTTGCATACCCACAGAAAAGTAGCCCTTTCTCTTGATGTACTCTGTGGCAAAATGGTTTGATGCCAAAATAGGGATATGCATGCCATGAAATGCTCCACCACAGTTGACGAACTCCATTGCTACAAAACCATCCACTACATCCTGCACATATCTGAGAGGCACAGACCTGCATAGCAGGAGGTGATTAACAGCCTTGCACACTTGCATGGCAACGACCCCCCCAACAGTGGATTTTTCAACTCCAAAATGATTTCCCACTGAGCAATAGCTATCTGGCACTAAAAGTTTTCAAGGAGTGATTGCCACTCGCTTCTCCACTGACAGCACAGCTCTTATTCTGGTGTGCCTGTGCTGGAGGGCTGGGGTGAGTTGAGCTCAGCACATAAATCCAGGAATGTGGCCATGCGCATCTGAAAGTTCTGCAGCCATTGCTCATCACCCCAAACCTTTATTCTGATGCAATCCCAACAGTCAGTACCCGTTTCTCAGGTCCAGCAGCAGCACTCCACCACCTGTAGCTGCTCCATGAACCCCACCAACAACTCTGAATTGGTTCTCACTATGTCCCACAGCAATTTGTCCTCCAAGAAACTGTCATGTTCCTTATTGAGTTGGTTCTTCTTGCATCTCTGCAAGTACTGCACATTCGTGCACCCTGTGCTTGCAGTGTTTATGACAGCAATGCAGAACTTTGAAGGCTCCATGCTTCTGCCAGTTAGCGGACAGCGAGGGGGCACATATGGGTTTTGGGGAGTTTGAAAACAGGTGCGAAAATTATGGACTATGGATAACACTATGGGACGGAGACAGTTGCATGGTGGGAAGTTGAACCCTTGCTCTCGGTTACCCCTGTGCAACTCGTTCTGGCCCCACCATGTATTGCCAAAACCTCACAAAAGACAATGTGCTAGATGGTGGTGGGTTGCACACTGGGATACCTATCCATGATGCACTGTGCACCGATAAAAGCACTCCCAGTGAGTAGGCGCACCGTCAACAGAAGGCGCCAAGTATGCACGCACACAGGCAATATACTAACTACAGCAGTTTTATGCCGACGTAACTTACATTGACCAAAGTTTGTAGTGTAGACGTGATCTTCAGCTGTGCCTTCAGCTGGAGCCAGGGGTGTGATTCCCTGCTCAAGTCGACATACTCGCACTAACTCTAATTCAGCTAGTGTGCTAAAAATAGTAGTGTAGCATATGAAGTGGCGAGGGCTAGCCACTCCAAATATGTCCCCATAGGGTCTGGACAGGTTTGGATTTGAGGAACCTAGCTCTTGCTGCTGCTTGCCACAGTCAGTGCTATCACAGCCACACTTCTATTTTCAGTGTGCTAGCTCGACGAGAGTTAGCACAAGCACATCTACTTAAGCTCGAAACACACCCCCTAGCTCCACGTATAGACGTAGCCTTAGTTTGTGGAAAGCTGGTGCCTTGCATTTCCCTGTCTCATGCTCAGTGCCTGTGAGAACCCTGCTGCTAAGCACTCTACGTTCAATAGTGTGCTCTGAAATGGGGGTAAATTAAACTGCACTAGGGAACTTTTAGTGCGTGGCAGTAGGGTCCGCACAGACACTTAATCTACCCCCAGTTAGGCTGTTGCATGCTAACACCCCAATTTGCCATGAATTAAGTGTTCAGGTAGACAAGCCCTTAGAATTTTAATCTGAAATGTTTTGGCAGAGCTACTGTGCTAAATTTGTGCAGTTCCTAGCCACATCTGAAATGGCCTAAACTTTATCTAGCACTACTAGCCCTGTATTTACAGAGCATTATTTTTACTACCAAATAACCCTTGAAGAGAAAAACAAGAAATATGATTAAGAATAAATTGAAAAGCTGAACCTGAAATAAAGCTGACACTTACCCTAGGCTTCAGAAATGTCTGTGATTTTACACTTACTTTAGAGATATATAGGTTTATACAGAAAAAATAAAATACTTATTCAATTTAAAATAAGTTCCAAATGAATTTTGTTTTAAAACATAGTCATGGTGGCTAACAAAACTCACAAAATAGCAACACAGCTGACAATACTCATATTACATTTGCAATACCGTAAAACTTTATTTTATTGCACTATTTTAACTGATTTTTAAAAAACAGACACAACATTTAACTTAGAAAAATAATTCTATTTACCTGAGATGCTCTGCATGTAAGTTAGAAACTGTGAATCAAATTTAAATTAAAAAAACATGAAACATACCACGTGTGAGAGCTTCACTATTTACAGTGTAACTTGTCGTTGTGCAAACATTCCGTTCAAATAGTGCTGAGTTCCTTTACACTTGCTGGAGATCCAAAAGAGAAAGAACATAATACAGGCCCACAAAGAGAGAAAATCACAGAACTTCATTCTGGTCTCTTTTACATAGGTGTAAATCAGCTCTAACTCTGTTGAAGTCAATAGAGTTACACTGGTATAAAGGTAGTTAAGTGAGACCAAAATCATATTTGTAAGACATGACCTCTGTGAAGATAAGGCTGATTGGTAGGATGAAATCTGTAAAACCAATGCAACATTATCCTACCTCCAAAAGTGATAATGGAGTCCCAAATGCAGCCTGCTCTTTCACCTTAACAATATATTTTAAAATATATTCTATTTCCAAGCAGTGAAATTTTTTAAACTATTTCAACACTCCATGCATATTCTTGTTGGTCCTTAAGCGCATCCCTAACTTTAAAAGCATGTGCAGTCCCGTTGATCTTAACACGACTATTCATGCACTTTAAGTTAGGCACATGCTTCAGAGCCTTGCTGTACCTAGGCCATTATGAAGAAAAGTTCTATGTGAGTTCAAGATCCCATTATACCTTATTAGGAATAATGCCTTTTTATATTTGCCCTATGACAGACCAAAAGTTTGGTTGCATCACTTATTATACCGCCCATAAGTACACAGAACCTCTCTACAATGGTTTTAATAACATCAGTCATTTGAAACAGACCTTTAAATTTCTATCCTATACCCACTGAATTTCTCTATCAGTGCAGATAAATACTAGCTGTAGATAGTAGCTTTAAAATGTCCCTTTGTTTATTTTCCCCTAACATGGCTAACTGGTGAATATATAACTTTTTTTGCTTTGATGAGTAAGAATGAGCAAATAGAGGCATGTAAATTTTACAAGAGCAGAGTGAGAGTCTATAAAAAACAGCATGGTCCTGTCATTTCACTGGGGACTTTTCATACCAACGTACTAGGTTAAAAACCAAAAACAACACATATTTCAAAAATCATATTTCCTTGAAGAGTCAATGCGAACCTAACTTGCTACCAGGTTATTTCAGTTTAATTTAAAAGTAAAAAGTTATACTATAAAACCCTATAGGAGCAGATTTCCAAAGAGTGCTTCTAGATTTAGATGTGCACATAATTCAGATGGTTAGATGCCCAATGACCCAGTTCACTCACGCTCTCTCTCTCTCACACACAAAGAGTACGCAAATATGGAGGCCCCATAGCCTCATGTGGTTATTTATCAATGATTTTAGAAACAAACCAAAATTAAACTAAAAACAGTTCAGCAAGTGGAACCAAGCAGCAGTTTCCCTTCACCCTTCTTCAGCAGTAAGAGATAGTTTAAGTCTTGTTGATGTCAATAAGTGGTTATAACAAAAGACATTAGTAGCAGAGATGATAAAGAATGTTGCACGAATGTTCTCAGCATGGTCCATTGACAAGAGTGCTACAAATTGTATTATTAAAAAAAATCATTGGTTCAAAAATCCTGGCAAGGCAGCCATTCTAGGTTAAAACTTGTTTAATTTTGCCGGCACTGCTTCATCTCTGAGCTCGCGGAGCCAGAGCTTTTCTGTTAAAAAGCAAAAGACATTTTACGCACAATTTTCCCTCTACTAGAAAGTGGTATATTGTGCCCTTCAGTGAACATAAAATTGATATTATCATCTCTTAGTTTATATCTCACTACTTAACCTTCAGATCAAAAGTTATTAGATTTGAATGACTAAAAAGACATCATGTCACCTTCCAGTCAACGATGGGAGATCGCAGAACTTGGGGGAAAAGGCCTGAGTGATAAAAACACTAAAGTTACAATGTATGGAAAGTCTGTCTTTTATTCCCCCTGCTGAAAAAGACTCTACAATAAGATTGATCTTTCATGAGGTTATTGTAATCATGAATTACCAGTGTAGTAAAATCCAAACCAGACACAATCCTAATGCCTTGTAAGTAGTTTAATCTATACTCTTAAATGGCTCTTTCAATGACAACAGCAGTTTAATAATTACACCCCATATCTTCCCAACAAAAGTGACTCAAAAAGTGTTTTACCTTAAAGCCTAACAAACAAGTTTAGTCTAACCCAGTTGTGTCAATATGCAACAAAGACTTTTATCCAAGATCTTTTTTAGTAGTTTTGTTCTAAAGAGATAAGTCCACTTCATGATCAGTGGGACCATAAAATTTCTGATGCAATGTATAACCTACTTTCATGTTTTTTAAAAGATGAAACTGTTAGTAAATTTGTTGTTAAAAAATGTGACAGCATTCAATTCATTTGTACTCTGATATATACTGAGTGATTTCTACTCTGCCGACATGCTCAGGTCTAACCAATCGCCATACTGGGGCGTCAGGAAAGAATTTCCCCCCAGGTTAGATTGGCAGAGATTCTGGGGTTTTTTTGCCTTCCACTGCAGCATGGGGCATGGGTCACTTTCAAGTTTAAATTAGTGTAAATGGTGAATTCTCTGTCACTTGAAGTCTTTAAACAATGATTTGAAGGATTTCAGTAACTCAGCGAGAGGTTAGGGGTCTATTACAGTAGTGGGAGGGTGAGGTTCTGTGGGCTACAGTGCAGGAGGTCAGCCTAGATGATCATGATGATCTCTTCTGACCTTAAAGTCTACTGAATACAATAATCTCTTGAAATTCCTAATGTACCAAATTAAAGCAGTCTCTGAATAATATACATAATAACCACTTTACCACACATTTTCCTCTTTCTTTTGATATGGAAGAGTTTGGTGAAACCAGACATCCCTTATGACACTTGTTTTCCTCAGTGTGAAACTTAAATCTCAATACTGCCAAAGGCCAAATTGCAATACCCTACCATTGCAGCCCCTGGCTAAATGAACAGTCCCATGGAAGTCACTTAGACTACTTATGGAGTAGAGAGCTACTCATTGTGTGTAAGGTATCAGTATTTGGTCCAAAACATCTTATGTGAATGTTTTGTATATGAATAGGGTTCTATTTGTCTGCCAATTTATCAGATGCATTTGTTCAAAGGTAAGTAAAGGTGTAGAAGTAGGAAATATGAATGGAAAATTAAACAACATTTTTTCAAATTCTGCTCAACAAAAAACTGGTTACGTTATTTTTGTAGACACAGGTTAAACATACTATTTAACTAAAAACTCTTCAGAAAGTTAAGTGACACTTGAGAATTACAGTACAGTCCAGTTCAAAGACAAAGTGATGAAAAGAAACTTTCTTACATAAAGTGCAATTCTCTATATAAACCTCCTTCTTGTTTCTCTATGTACCACTTGCATTTATATTGCTACTCTACTTTGACATAAAAGCAGTCACCTTGTAACCCTTTTTATCAAGTAATCTATGCACTACCTAAAAGTATACTACACTGCATCAGGCAAGCTATACGTTTACATTATACAAACATTCCAGTTCTGCCTGCTCAGCGCTGGTTGTCAATAAATGCAAGCAATTGCAAAACAGCAGTGTGTGTTTTTTTCCTTAAGAGAACACTGATACGAGTCTGCCAGTTTTGCAAAATAAACTCTTTGCAATCTCTGCAGCTAATCTGTCAACAAATTACTATTAAAGTCATACCTTCTAAAAGTTCAAAAGGATTTTGGATTAGACAAAAGATATGGAGCTTTAGACTCTTGGGGCAGTACTTGAAATTATGGTATCAAACTGGAACATTCTATGGATGTAGAGAGGTTTGCATTTCTGCCACATGCAACAGAGCACTTCAGGTCTTGCTGTAATATGCTGGAATTCACTTTTATGTCCCGTCCTTTTCACTCCATTCATATTGTTTATCTTTCCATTAATAAATGAATAACACTTTAATGTACAATAACAAGTTATAACAAATTACACTGAATGTTACATGGTTCTTCAGAATCAATCATTCCCTATTGGGATAAATCTGAGAAACTCCATTGAAGTAACCGGAGCTGCACCCATTCACACTAACATAAAATCTGCAGTTACAAGTCTTTATTCATTACTTTTGGTAGGCAAGAGCTGTTCAATTACAGCTCCCTTGAGGCAGCGTAACTCTCAAAGGCCCCTCGATCATTAGATGTTCTTGTCGAACTCTTCAGGTTGTGATTTGTGTGAGCAATGTGATTACTGCCACAGTTCTCAGTTGCTCTGTCTAAGCCTCTCTGACCTATTACAATGTTCTGTCTCACCTCTGTTGTCTGTTTAAGCAACTGGGAGTTCCTCTGGGCTGCTCCAATGCTCTGCTTGAGTTGCCTATTTCAGCTCTCTTTGAGGAGTCTAATGCTTCAAGTTACCTTAATGCTCTACTTGACGTCTCACAGGCAGAAAACAGCCAGTCAACAAAACCAGCGTTTGAGAAAAGAGCCAGTTCTGAAGGGTGCTGAACATCTTCAACTCGCACTGAACATAGGAGAAGCTGAGGAGGATCACTGCCTTTCTCAGGAGGCGCTATTACCTTGTGAGAATGTGTTCTTGCTATCCCTTTACCATACAGCTCTCTAAATTTTCTCTCTCTTCAGATCTCCCCAGCTGCCTTCTCCACAAAGGACCTTATTCTGCCATCTTTGCTCTTTTGGATAGTATTTTACTCCACAAGTATTGCCATTGATGTTAATGGGGACTACTCATCTTGAGTAAAGTGTTACATTTAAATTTGCTACTCAAAGGATGATCTAACATGCTACAAGAAATATTAGCACTAAGACCTATTCAGTTTCCCTCTACACTCTCTCCTGCAGTGGAATCAAACTAATGACAAAGACAGTATAGTACTTGTACTAAACTCATCCCTGCCCTGATTGCAAGAGTACCCGCAATCCACTTTATTCCTCCAAAATGATGAACACCAGCATTACCTTATATTTTTCTGTGCTATAAGATTTACAAAAGCGAATGGATTTGTAAATTTGTTCAAACTTCCTGAATCAACGATTATTTTTAAAAGAAAGGTTTGTTTCCATAATTCAAAAACACACATGCTGTTGGTCCTTGAAAGTCACAAATTTAATAGAAGAGTTCAATTTCTAAAATCCAAGTAAGTGCTTTATCCAAAAGCATTGCGTGGCAACATTTCTTGCTTGCCCATTGCTCATCATGGGAACGCACAGTTAACCAGCTAACCAAAGAGGAGCCAAGCTCCATCTACTCTGCTTATTTTTCAGAAAACACAAATGCCAGGTGGCATAAAGAAACATTTAGACTGAAATGCTCTTAAGAAATAGCTGTTTTATTTAAATAACCATTCATTTGTATTGAAGCAGCGTTATCTAGCACGCATTCTGTCAAGTGACCTGAGAGCATATGTTGTATATGGAGAAACATCTAAACATTATGCTCTGTGTTGTATGTGTATCTGTAAATGACTGCATTAGCAGTCTGAAAACATTTTTCTTTCCGGCATTTAAAACTATTTTCAAAACACAATGATTGATACATTATTATACTAGTTTTGACAGTCTTTTAGATATTGCACTCTTTTTTAAAGAGGTGTTATAAACGAAGCAAACGGCTCACTTTTTAAAAAGAAAACTCAATAGAAAAGAGACTGATCAAAACAAATTAACAGTAGAATTAAAACACAGAACAGGAAGGCCTTTGCAAACCTAGAGGAGAGCATGTTAATCAAAAGCTATTATAGTAGTGGCAAAAGAGATACAAGCAAAGGGTAAAAACTAAGTACAAATGAGAATCCTACAAAATCGCACCATAAAGAAATTCTCCCCCAATCAATTTCTACCTTTAACTCCCCGGTCTGATAGGGTCTGGGAGCATGATGGAGGAAGCACATCCAGCTGTTCTGGGCATCATTTGGGAGTGGGTTGGAGGACCCCACAGAATTCTTTTTGGAATGCATCAGTGTCTCTCCTTAATTGACCAAATGGGTGGCTGTTGAAAGATACAGAACACTACATACAAGATTAAGATGTTACCTCACTCAACAGCGATCCTTCTGGTTGATTACGGACAGGTGCTGACAAACGCAAAGGGGTGACAGCTTCAGTGCAGATTAATATTTGGTGATAAGGTGGAAACATCCCAGTTCTGTATTTTTGGTCTACCAAATGCTATATTTGTTTAGTGACACATGAAAAAATAAATCACCCAAAGGGGTTGGGGGTGAAAACAGGACTGAAAAATTCCATAGTGTTCAAATCAAAGCAGTGTAATTAATTCATTTGGATATGAAGCCTTTTTAAGAGCAGACCTTGGTGTTGAATGTACTTCTAACGTATTTTACGGTTCTAATTCTCTTCTACTGTCCTACATTAATCAAAGCTGTAACCCCTGTTGTCTTTGCACTACGAATCAGAATGTGCCCCTGGCGAAGAATGAGGGAAAAGTCAACAGGAATTAAGTTTCAGTGCAACTGTTTACTCAACTATGGCCTGCAGTTATTGAAATTTTATCCGTGGTTTTGTGTGACTACTGCAGTAATGAATTCAGCATGGCTGTGACTTTCTCACTGATGGCATTCTCACTTCAAGTAAAAACCTGTAGAATGAAAATGATTGAAACAACCAAAGTCTACTGCATTTAGTATCATACATTTCTCCGAGCTGCTTAATTGTGGCGGCTTTCTGTCTTACACTGGCAAACCTGGCTACTTGTTACTTTTTACGCCTTTGATTTTGCCTTGTTTTCAACTGCAGGCTTTTCTTCACCACAACAACCTGCTGAAGAGATCACTGTGCACTTAAGAGACACTTGCACAGCCACCAAAACCTTATTTAAAAGATCTTAAGAATGTTTACTGCATTACAGCTAGTACAGTTTAGGCATAAACAGATTCACACAACTGCTGTAGCACCACCTTTGTTTCAAAAAATGGGTTAATGATACATGCTAAGCAGTTTGTTATAAGTTCTGCTCTAACCGGGGTTTCAAAATTGTATAAAGGGAGCAAAACAAACAAACAAACAAAGACAACATGTTATATGGCTAATCTACTAACAACAACACTGATGAACTCAATTGCTTCTGTCTCAAATGTAATAATTAAAGTACATAGGGGACACATTCATACATCATTTTGCTCCTGATGATTCTGTAGTTAAAAACAGGACTGACATGATGATTTCATTTTATTTAATTTTTTTATTTCATTGCAGTAGGTACCTCGACAAAGCATTTAGCTAACAGAAAAGACACTGTTGATAGAGGATGCTAGGTTATATTAAAATCTGTTGCAAAAACAAAATTCAGAATTAGTGATTCTTCCAACCAGTGACATATTTTGGAAACTAGTATATGGCGGTTCACCCAGGCACAGCCACCAGGGTTTACACATTTAGAAACAGACATGAGAAAGGGCACTCATTGGAAAGAGAAGTATAAATTTCCCATTCAATTATGATTGTTTTTATCTAAATATCACAGGGTATATCTGATACACATGTATGGAGGCCCTCCTAAGCATTTATTTGACTGGCAAATATCAACGGTTTTAAGAGCTAAATACTTTTTCTTTTCTTTAGGAAGTGAAGTTGTAAATATATCGTACAGTACCTGCTGTTGCTGAAGATGTGCTAAATCTGCAGCCCCAATTTCAACTGAAGGTGTCTCACCGTTGGATCTCACTTCCCGTAGACTGCACTCTAGTAAATGGTTGCCACTGCTTGCTCCATTCTGAATAGCTGAACCGTTACTTTTTGTCTCAATCCCAGATTCTTGCATCATGACTCAAAAACCTGAAATAATTTAGGAGAGGAGAAAAAAAAAAAAAGCAGCTGTTAAAACAGTTGCTGTATATAAGGAGACATGCCCTGTTTTAAATCCTGCCAAAACTATAAACATGTGTCATTTCCCTTCATACAATTTATCTTTCATTAATGGCTCATGTTACCAGTTTATTTCTAAATATAGCATTATTTGCTCAATATTTACCCTTATACAAAAAAAAATAACTTTTCAAACGAACACATAAAATCAGTAATTACAATTTTCTAATTACATTTAGATGTCTTACTTCAAAACTGACAAGTCATTCTATGTAACATGTTATGGACAACGTCAAAACTTTGATACATAGTGGACAGGAGCAGAAAGCTGAAGCAGAGTGCTGAGTGTTCAGATTTCCAATCACATCATGATTCTGTCAATTAGCAACTTCTACTACAATGAAGTACATGGAGATATTTCAGGTATCTCCAAGGTGCTTAGTAACGACTGAAATGTGCTGAACGTCATTGATTTTCGCAGAAGCAATTTCTTTTCTTCCAGGATTCATTCACCCGCTCATAGGATTCCGGTCCCTTTGAGTAAATCTTCTAGTTAATGTTATCCATCTGACTTAGTATACACCTTAGTGATACCTCTTTACAACTAGAGTTAGCTGAAGTACACCTCTACCCCAATATAACACAGCCCGATATAACATGAATTCAGATATAATGCAGTAAAGCAGCGCTCCAGGGGGGCGGGGGCTGTGGACTAAAGCGGATCAAAGCAAGTTCGATATAATGCGGTTTCACCTATAACGCAGTAAGATTTTTTGGCTCCAAAGGACAGAGTTATATCGGGGTAGAGGTGTATTTGCAACAATGTATCTGAACAATATTGGCCTTTACTTGTGAAGCATTCATAGAAATCATGACCTTTGTGAACACATTAACTATTTGTAGATATTTGTCAAGTAGCTTACATGAACACAAATTTCAGTCCACAGGCTGTTCACAAACCATTCACTGACTTTGATCGTTTGCAATACATTATCATGGTGTCTGACCCATCATTTAAGTTAAAGATACAGGTTCTCCTCTTTAAATGGATGACAAACGTTTTTTTTTTTTTTAAATCTGGAGACTAATGAAGAGCAAATAACACTCTTCAATGATGAATTACTGGACAACTGATTGTTTATGCTAAAATTCTTGAAAGTTCTGGGATTCTTGAAAGTTTCCATGAATAAAGTGGCTGTGGTGAGAATGCTTGGGAACAATGTGACTCCAACAATAATATTGAAGTGAAGTTGCCATATTTATTTGTAAAACTATTCTTAATTCTCTTTTTGTGCAATTTGACTGGCTCTATTATAGGTATTTCAAGCTGCTACCCCAATGCTAAAGGATTAAAATACCATTAGTTTTGTCTGTTTCCATTGACTCATCCTTCCTTCCTCCCTTCCGGCTCCTCATTACTCTTTTTATTGCCCAGAATCACTTGCCCATGGTGACACAAACTACTCGCCAGGAAACATGGACACACAGTAAATGTTTCACAGCAGTGCTCAGCAGTACGCACCATTCGTAGCTAGAGGTAATATGTTCTTGGTCATATATGCAACAGAATTAGGAAAACAGGATGCCTTCCTAACAGAACTCCTTTCCCAACTGAGAGACTTTCCCCAAAGGCATCAGTAAGGACAGCTTGCCTGTCTCCATCTGAATTTCAACAAGCAGACCAGAAAAGCAGATCTTTTGTTTTCAACTGCTTTCCACTGGCAATAAAAGGCCCATATTTAAGGAGGAACCTGTTTAAATTCAATAACTCTTAACCAGTTCAGAAACAGGAAGAAAAATTCCCCCTCCCAGCACATGTGGGAAAACATCAATCAAAGGAGGAGAGAGAAAGCAATGCATTTCTAATGGAAAAGTACTAGGGAAAAATACTTTCCCCAGAAAATCCGTACAGGCATAATTTTGAGCCCTGAGACACCTACTGTACAATATTTGTTGGAGACTGAAAGGTTCTTTCCTTCCAGTGCCAACTCCCTTGGGTTAACAGCTAAGAGCAAGCAGCCCCTTTCACTAACGTTTCAAGAGTAGCCCAATTGTCAAGCATTAAGTGACATGTAGCACCCAACTACGGTTATTGTTTAGCTCTGTGGGGGTGCGCTACACTCCAGTTAAACAAACACATGCCACTCACTAATTTGGTAAATCTGGATATTCATAATGATGATCCATAAAGCTAATAATCAAAATGTCCTATCTGGGAAGCAAGTGACTAATAAGGGCTTTGTCATATGCATGCTACAACATTAGCATTAGTTTCTGATTCACAATCAAGGCTGGGGAAACCAAACATAAGAAAGACCCCACTTCAGTCACTAAGGATCTATTCACCATACATGCTATGCACCTCTTTCACATTTATGGAAGGTGGTAGAACAGATTCAAATGTTCTGCTTACATTTAAATAAATTTCATCTGGTCTATGGAAACTTGCTTCAATTCACTCTGTGGGATCTTTGAATCATGCAAAGAGACAAAAGGAGTACAAGGTTCATTATACTGTTTCTGTCAGTTCTCTTGTAAAACTTCACAGATCTAAATTAACAAAAACCTTTCTGTATGTAACCAGACAATGCATTTTGTTCTTAATATTGATCCAGTTCTGATGTAGAATACATGTTGTCTTTTGCTCTTTACACATGCTACATGAAGGAACCACACAGGCATGGTAATAGCCGCTTTTGCTAAACATATACAATGTGTCCGACCTTTGCCCTCTCTCTCTCTCTCTCCCTCCCTATCTATATCTATAGATAGATATAACTATATCCCTTGCAGCTCCAGCAGGGTTCTGGTGGCTTCTGAAACACAGATGACATCAGTGGGCTCATAATATATTTAAAGGAATATTACTCAGTTCCTACACACTACAGTAAAAAGGCACATCTCCTTTAACCAGAGGGGAATAAACTAAAAACCCTTAACCTTTCCCTCTTCATCCATATTTAGGGCAAGATTCTCAACTGGAATAAAGGAAGCCTTATGTCAATTTACATCACCTGAGGATCTGGTCAAATATGAAGAGTTATCATTTGATTAGCTGCTTAAACGCATCTCTTTGAAACACACAGTCTCTTGGCTTAGGACACAGGTGTCAATTGCTATGAAGTTTTTATGGCAGCCTGAAAAAGCTGTAAGCATCCTAGGAAAGGTGTTCATTTTTGACAGCACTGAAGATCTGACAGTATGTGCCTCCAGCTGATATCGCACCAGTTGAAACTAAAGTAAAAAAAGAAATTGTACCTGAACAGTAAAGAAAAGACATCATGTTCCCAAGCTCTTCAGATAGATAACGAACAAGTTATCTTGGAGCAGATACCTGGGGAAACTATTACGAACACTTGTGATGTCAAAACATACAGTACGTTAGAAGAAAGCACTGCCCAAAGGTACCAAAAGCCTTGAGGAGACTGGCATCACTGAGGAGCAGATCAATAAATGCACAATCACAACTTCCCAATGTGCACAAAACATCACTAGGTCTCAAGAAATAATTCATAAGCAAAATAGTCACAAAATTATTTATTGCATCTCAAGTTACAAAATCCTCCTGGAACAGAAAGAAACGTTGAAAATGTTGCAATTTTTCTCAATGAATTTGTTTTTCCCAAAAAAGAAAGACTATTGAGTTTTCTGTGAACTTCTTTCATTGCAAGTGTTTGTGGTCTTATTTTACTTTTCAAAATACAGCAGCGTGCATGAGTTCTGGCTACGGGGAGGGACAACTCAGTGGTTTTGAGCATTGGCATCTGGGGCAAAAATCTGTCTGGCGATTGGTCCTGCTTTGAGCAGGGGTTGGACTAGATGACCTCCTGAGGTCCCTTCCAACCCTGATATTCTATGATTCTACGCCTACCGCCTGTGGTCAGGAGAGAATTAGCAGAAGCCATTATGGACAAGGATCCTCAACAAAGGAAAAAAGAAGAATACGGGACTAGTTTGGGCCTTACAAATTTAACAGAAAATATAATTCTGCAGACTCAGAACTCTTTAAAAAAAGACCTTGTAACAAATGAAAAAAATGAAAATTGTGAAAACTTCTGTGCAAATTATTTTTAAAAATTGCTCACTTGTGTCTGCCATCTCTAAATGTAACCCTGGCCGGACAACAGTACAAAAACAAACAGACATTGCCAAAACTCCTCCTCCTCCAGATAAGATAAACCACTTTGCTCCTCAGCTACAGTCAGCATGTGACTTGAGATAAATAATCACAATACACAGGAATCATTAGGAGTCACAGCAGGGGAGCGCAGCCTATTTGAGCCCCTCCCACACAGTGGATATTTTTGGTCTTTTTGAGCATGCCCAAATAAGTCAGCCTGATGTTCCCCGAGGGTGGGTGAGACAATCTTTTAAAAAGATGAGCATGGAAGCAGCATGGCTTCTTGTTCCAGGCTATTGAGAATGCTGTTTGTTCCCAAAGCCTATCATTCACATTGGAAGGAAGGAGCCCAAGCAAGGTTTGAAGCATGAATTAGGATTCTACCATGTGGGAGATGAGCTGTTGCTCCTTTATGCCGAGTATCACAAAAAGCAAACTTTCTTCTAAATACAACTCTAATTAATCCAGTGATAGCAAATAAGTTTGGTCAGGAGAGTGATGCTTTATGAAGACAAGCGATTTCGACCATTTCTTTGCACAAGGATAAATTAAACACGGTTCTGTGCATAAAGTTGCATGGTATTATTTTGTAAGTGAATACATTTAATGGTGTAGGTAGAAGTCTCACGAAAGTACAAAGCAAAGTAATGCTGGAACAGAGAACATGGTTTTATAGCAGAGGATAGGCTGTCCGCTCACAGGTTTTATTTATTCCATTTTTTTCTTTTAATTTTGCACAATATTTCAGAGCAGAGCTTTTGAAAATTCCACTAGATGCTTAAACACCATAAAAAATCTGGCCTTGAATGCCTAGCTGCCAATTGTGCCTTTGAAATTCTCCCTCTGAATGCTTCCAGCATCAGTCTAGGCCATGTATACTGTACCCAACCTATGCATGTAAGAGCTTTTCACAAAACTCATGATTTTATTTTGGTTAGCGTTATTTGGAAGTTTTAACAAATATATAACTACTGCAGCAGTGCAAATATACAACATTAAACATTTCCCTCCTCCGCAACAGCATTAGTGCGCCAAATTTTATCGTAAAGCCTGTCTCTTTCACACTTGTAAAGATTTTAAGCTAACAAAAAGTTCAGTCTTTATTTCAGGACAGTTAATTAAGGTTGACCAAGTCAGGCAGAAGTAAATTAACTTGGCTGATCAATTATTTATATGAAGCAGAATAAATGCCCTTAAAGAACTTGGCCCAGTCATGAAAGGATGTATAAAGTAAACTAAACACAGATTTATAAAATATATTTCTACTTCTGTGGAGACAACAGTTAATGGCAAAATCAGTTTTCGGTAAGTGATTAAATGGCAGGGTCTACTCCCAAATTCTCCAACACCAGGAGGCATGCGATCCAACCAGACAGCCATTAAAATCCAACGAGTTTTAACCCTTCGTCGCAGCAAGGAATACATTTGCTTTGCAATTTTAAGACGAGAAATAAAGCTCCAAACTCTTTTGGAAGCCTCTCCTGAACCATTCTGGAAAAGGATAAATATTTTGAAACCATACATGAAAAAGCAGACACACGAAACAGCATGGGGCGGGTTTGCCCCTTGAAATGAGAAATGCTCAAGATAAGTTCTACACGAACAGCACTAGATGGAGAAATCAGGGTACAAGACAGCAGAGCAATGGCAGCACAAGCCTCCGCACCTTCTGTCACATGCCTGTCTTTTTTAGAAACCACCCCTAAAATTGAGAAACGCATTTCCTAGTGTGCCACCTACAAGATATCGGATGGTAATTTTTGATCACCACTGACCCCCCGGGGATGGATGGGAACTAGTGAGCTGGAGGTGAAAGACTTCCATTCCTATCACTAGTCTCCTAAATCCATCCACTTCTCTATGAACATATTTCTAAATCAGGGTGTGGATCCCTAGCAAATTTAAATGATCATAGAATTTCCAACAGCTGATAAGCTGTCCCTAGGATGACCAGACAGCAAATGTGAAAAATCAGGAGACAGGGTGAGAGGTAATAGGAGCCTATAAAAGAAAGACCCAAAAAACAGGTCCTGATTTTATAGGGACAGTCATCTGGTCACCCTAGCTGTCCCTAGATCTCTAAGCTGGCTAGTGGCACGGAAGCAATACATCATCCTGACCCCATCAGTTGAGTAAAAGAATATGGATTCACTCGTGGAGATAGAGAATCCTGTGAAGAGTAAGTGTTTGATCTGGTGGTGGAGGCACTGCAGACATGCAGCTGTTCATTCACTAAAATAGACCCCGTTACTAATTAAGTATGGAACAAACAGCTTCTGAGCAGGCTGCTTGATGGCTGCTGGCCATCTGAAATTCTGCTGGAGAGAAGAGTCCAAAACACTGAACACCAAGCCAGTGACTGCCTTTAGGAATGCCTTTGTGGTTAAGAAAACTGACGGAGAGTGCTGTCCCAATACACTGTATGACTTAACCAAAGCAAATCAACATCAAACTACCCAGACTGCTGTTCAGTTTTCAAAAACATAAGTGTACGTTATTCTTGATGGCTACCTGCTGTGTTTTTAAAGCCTTTAGCAGCCACCCTGCATTGCATTTTTTTAAAGGTGGCATTCGAAATAGAGATTAAAGATGGGAAAACCTGTGCAAGAAAATAAGAACCAACCCAAACCTTCAGCAGAAATTAAGCAAGCCAGAGAGTAACTGAAACCTTCATGAGGCTCAAAAGGGCCTTGTCATTAAAAATAAAGAAAACTGACAACCTTGCACTTGCTAGTTTCAGGTGGATCTGGAAAAATCATCTAAATATTGCCAAAAATTGATTTAGTAGTATTTCTGCCTCAAACTGGAGCCAAGAAATGCTAGAAATCATATGATAAAGTTTCAATTTCCACATCCCAGGGGTTTGATTACATTTGGGGATGTTTTGGATAAATCTAGCCCTTTGGAGGGTCACTCACTGTTGCATATACGATACTACTGGCTGCTGAGTTTTGCAGGAGGAGGAAAAGAAGGGATTCGATTAAAAAAGAGGATTACAAACGATCTTCGAGAATCAACAGAGCTGGTGAGAAATGCTATGAGGTTCCACTCTCCTAAAAAAGTGATGCTGAGTCATGTCTCTGAATAGTGGTTTCTTGCTATGGTGAATTACTCAACACTGAGGTAGAAGAAGAGCAAGCACACACTGGAAGTGTGAAAAGAGGAAACAAAGAAAGAGGGGGGGGGGAGGAAATCCTTTGATATTTCCTAAGCTAAAAGGAAGAATTCACTGTATTAAAATGGATCCATGAAATTTCAAAGGTTGAAAGCCTTCCAATAAAGATGGACAAGAATTCTATATTCCAGGATTAAAACAAAAATGTACTGAGCTTGGTATAGGATCTTACACAACAGAATAAGAATGTGTACTCGCTGCTATGCAAGCACATCTTCCTATACTGAATTTTCATAATTATAACAGAAAGGCGTAAATTTTCTAATGCATGGCAGTTCAAAAAGTAATCAAGAGAATGTGCCTGAGGGCTATTTTAATGTATGCAAAGCTAGTGACCCACTGTAAATGGGAGGTAGGCTTCAATGAATGCAAAGTAATGCACACACACTAAAGACCTGGTCTGATGAGGGACGGCTAAAATTAACACCCAATTAATTTCCGAATTGACAAACAAATGAAACCCATAAATCTACTTTCTCATTAATTTTCTTGTGGTATAATTTAAAGCAGTAATATGAGGGCAAAAACTGAGCATTATCCATCATAAATATCAAAAAAGATAGCACTGTAACACCATAAATTATGCATATTACCTGTTGTTAAAAATGATTAATGTATTATCAACTTTATCGTGCACTGTATATGTCTAGACAGATCTAAAAACTGAAAATTTCATTTAGTACTTGGGAATAAAGGGTCCAGAAGGAATGGAAATATCCACAGCACATTCGGAGGCTGGCCTCCTGACACAAAGACCGCTTCTCATGCTGTCATCTGGGAGTTCCAGGCTCTGAACTAGACTCATCCCAAGCCTTGGGTCAGTGGAGGTTGAGCGTATCGTAGAGGTGATACGCTGAGTCTCCCTGGGGACAGGAGACAAATCACACTGCTCTGAGAGCATCCCTGATAGCTGATCCACAGAATGGCACTGGCATCTGTTTCACAAGGGGGGCGCTCACCTCCTCTACCCTCCTGGCTGAAGGGAAAGCACTGCTCCATGATGTAGAGAGATTGGGAGGAGAGATAACAAATGAAGGGGAGGGAAAGTGAAGGGACAATTGCATTCCGCCTGGAAGGTAACAATTGGTGCTTTCTAGAAGTGCCAGAGAGCATCACCTTGGCCAACTGAATAAGGACACAGCTGTGATCCCTGTTGCCGCAGTCCCTTCCCAGAGATCAAACCTGTCACTCTTGTAGGAAGATGAACTTTAACTAGCTTGACTTACACTAGGCTCCCCAGTCCATTCTCACCCTCATGTCTCTTGAGTAGCTGCTTTACCGGCTCCTGCTTATCCACCCATGTATTCATGAACACAACATCTTTCTCGCTTTTTTGACTAAATGACTAGAACAGCTTACCATTTCCAAACAGCCTTTATGGCCACTGAGGAATGAGGTAATTTAGAGTCAGTAAAGTCAAGGGGAGACAATGGCTAATCTACATACACCGAAACTTCAGGGAAGTAGTGGTTAGAAGAGAGGAGTGGTAGTCAGGACTCCAGGGTTCCACTCCCAGTTGTGCCAACTCTGATTCACTGTGTGTCCTTAAGCAAGTCATTTAACTTCTCTCTCTAAATGGTAATTTAAGTTACCCAGGGTTAAGTCAGTTCTGCCAAGGGGGACTAAGAAGAGAGTGTAGCAAAAAAAGCAACTACAGAACATAGTGAGAAATCAAGAAGAGGGTAATATTATCTTACAGCTTCAGGAAAAGTAACTAACAAATGGACATAAGGAGGTGCCATTAGTTCTGTGGCATTCACTAATCCTCTGGAAGAACTAGCACCCAAAGGTGTGTTGAACCACATCAGATAGATAGCTGAGAACACGAACCTCTGAGTGCCAAACAAAATCTCAGTAAAGATGTTAATTTTGTGGGCGGGGGCTGGGGAGGGAGGGATAGCTCAGTGGTTTGAGCATTGGCCTGCTAAACCCAGGGTTGAGGGGCCATTTAGGGATCTGGGGCAAAAATCTGTCAGAGATGGTACTTGGTCCTGCTGTGAAGGCAGGGGACTGGACTTGATGACCATTCAAGGTCCCTTCCAGATCTATGAGATAGATATATCTCCATATTATATTATTATAGTTGCGTGCATCCCACAAGTTCCACAGGTGCAAAGAGTAACAGCTTTGCAGGAGAACTGACCCGGACACACTCTCTGCGGCAAACTGTACCAAATCCATCAACAAGAAGGTTACTGGCCCATAACCCACTAAACCAGAGAAGTACAACTGCCTTGACAGCATAAGCCATAGACCACTCAAATACAGTCCACAAAGAAAATGCCTGCACCCACCACTTCACTAGGAATTGGCTAACCCAAGCCTACCTCACCTTATCAATATTGGTTACAGACCCTACATTCCAGATAGAGAACAGAGAAATCAGCTTTTTCCAGGGGTAGGCATCTGCATCCTCACCATTCCTTGCATACTCATCCAGGAGCCATGCCCAGTCTAGTCTCACATAATAAATACATATAATAGTATGTACTATATAATAATATACATACATATAATTAATAAATACAGCAACCCTGTTCTTCTTGGTTTGGTAATTATTAATCTACATATTCAAAATGAAAGTCATGCCTCGATTATCTCGAACTATAAAGCGGAACCACGTCACACCAACTGGCAAATACAACGCCACCCATTTCACAGCATGCATCCCAATTTCCTCCATCATGCCATATATTTGCTCTCACGGAGTACTCAAGTAAACTTACTGTTACAGTCTTCTATTCCTTACCTCCTTCTCTACTGTTTTGTTACCATTCCCTACAGCATGTTTGTGAGCTCCATGGAGCAGAGCTCATTTCCTTCCATTTTGGGAGACTTTTTTCAAACCTTCAGGCCTGACAGAAATCATCATACTACTACTAGATGGAAAAGGGCTTTTCATTTCTTTTGAAATGAATGGCACACTGCATAGTAATGGACTAGCGGCTGAGAACATTACTGTATTTCCTGCCAGGGTGCAGTGAACTCTATTACCAGGACTTTGATCTGGGCATTACATGCTTTACAGAAATTCCCATCCTTAAGGGAGCACACTCACAGTTTCAGGGCTGCCATGCTGAGAATGGTAGGAGAGACTCTAAATAGACCTATTTCCATCCCTACCTCCTGTCTCACATTCACGCATGGACATACAACACAACCTACCTACCTGTTCTCCCCACTCCAATACACACCAATAGACCCGTTGTATTCACACAATTGTGTGCTAAGGATGAACAGAGAGTGTAAGCTGCTCCAGTGAGTGCTAACTCAACGGTTGAGATTAGTTCATATGCATTCAACTCCATCCTGGCAGCATCGGCTCCGATACGGACACACAGATCAATGGAATATTAAAGAGCACAAATACAAGGCCTGCTTTGTGTTTAGCAAATGCATAGCAGGGCAGATTTACCTTGCCACTGAGGTGCGATGGGGCGATTCCAAACCTCGGAGAGACCAAGGGTTCATTGGGGTTTAATTATAAATCCCCTCTCTCATTAAAGCATTTTTATCTTCTCTATCACTCTGCAGTTCTTAAAATCCCTTCAACAGTCAGGTGCTGCTTTGTAACACCACTGCACAATATAGTTTATCATCTCAACATTTTCACTTAGTTTAATATAGAGAGTGTTTGATTTATCATAGGAATGCTGGTCAATTAATGACTGGCTTGTTAGGTTACACACTTCAAGTACCTTACACTTCACCTCAAAGCCATAATAGCTCTACCGGCCAAACGAACAATATGTTTGGATCATTAGTGCAAGTTAGTGAATACAATCTATCAGAATTTCGTGCAAGTTTTGTTGCTTGCTTTTCCGAGGGACAAGAGAGACAATTATTTAATTTTAGCTTTCACAAGCGCCCTATAAATATATATTAAATACATGTATTTTTTAATAGCTAGCCTCAAATACAAAGTAATAGAGTCTTCTTCATATAAAAGAGCTATCTTCTTTTTCTCAAGGTCACTTTGCATGCACGGTCCTAACAGCTAATACTCACAGGTCCTGTCTGACATAAAAAACCAAAGCCATATTCAGAAACAATAACAAACAAAAATTCTGAAAAACAAAGATGGCGTGAGCTTGTTTTTCTTGCTTGTTTGCAAAACAATGCAAAAGCACAAAATTATCTAATGAAGACTCTCAGAAAGTGAAGTGCAAATAGCCAGCCTCCAGAATTAGCAGATGTTAATGCTGTTTCACTTATAAGCAGAAAGAGCAAAAGCAGTTCTATAATGTCATGCGCAAAAGAAGAAAGACAGAGCACAGTTTTTAATTTAGTATTTTCTCTTCATTCAGTTTGCCCTGCTTTCAAATCAGAGGATTTCTTCAGATGGCTTTAGAAATAAAAGTTAAACATTTTCCTTTTCAAACTTCATAGAGGGCAGATGCATCAATTAGAAACATAGTTGATTAAAAAAGTAAGAAAAAAATATAATGAACTGTGGTACACAATTCAAACACCGTACATTTTGGTGATTACCTTGTTCATAGCCCTATCCCTTTGTCCTAGACCTTCTAAGTCCTTGTTTGTTCCACACAGAATTTTCTAGCCATCAGATGCTCTATTACTGTGCTAGTCGTCTTGCAGGAGTGCTCTCTCCCTTCTGAAAAAAGCAAACAACTGGATAGATATCATTACACTAAGGAAATCTCTTGGAAAAACCAAACAACTTGCTAATCTTTCTAGCCCCTTCATCCAAGTTAAAGATAAGAAAAGCAAACCTAACTCAGTTTCAACCACATTCCAGGGACAAGTTCCCCTTTTCTCCTTTATCAAAATCCCAGCATTTAAAGTTTTTTTTCCAGACCTTGCAGGATAAACTGCTGCTCACACCCGCAAACAAAGCAATATTTGTTTAATAACTGATTGCTGCCATGGGTACAGTAAACAAGGGACCCAGCATTTGTGTTTATGAACAAACACATCATCTTGCAAGAGCAATTTAACATTAACCAGGTGGAATAATCAACAGATTTCATAGGTGACACTCGGGGCAGGACTAATGTAAACAGAGCAGGGAGGAGAAAGGGGCCATTCTCAGGGAATCAAGGTTGAGGCAAATGCATTACAGAGTAAACAGCTGGGAAGAACTCAAGACAAACAAATAGTCATTCTTCTGACATTTAGAGAAGCAGAAAGGTTCTATGTTACATAGATCAGCTGCTGACCACCATGAAATAAAACCAGTTGGGGACCAGGACTTCTTGTTTACACAGTGCCATGTTTGCTTATAAACAACAATTTGCTGTTACCAACTTTTGCATTACTCATCTTACAAACCATCAAATCAAGTGAAATCATCTTAACTCTTTGCTGGATTTGGGATAAAAAAAATACAAAACAAAAAGAGAAAAACACCTTTGGAATCGTTAGCGAAGGGAACCTGCCAGACGAGGACATACACTTTCACATGTCTGTGAAAAAATTAAGGTGCAAAAGGGGCAATATCAATTCAGGTGTATCCTGAAGCAGCTTAAAGAAGGGCCTTCACTGACATAATCTGCTTCAGGTTTATTTTATCTTTAAAAAAATCAGTGAGTGATATTAGCTAACCAGCTAATTTTTGGAATAGAAACTGAAGACAGTCATCTCTAATCCTGCAGACAGAGGTAAAAATCTACATCTTGTCAATATGCAGGACAACCGAAGTCACAAGATATATTTAAATCAACAACCTGCAAATATTAAAGATAGGAGTTCAAAATGAAAAAAAAAAATATTTCCGTTAAAAAAATGTAAGGAAAGCAGGAACAACAATTCAGGTTTCTTACTGTGCAACATAATCCCTGCCAAGCAAAACGGGTGTCTGTGTTTACATATATGTACACAATGGCTCACTATACTCTACTGACACACATGATACTGATGCAGCACAGTATGTTCCATTCCTCCTCCCTCTTCCTTCTTCTATCCTCAACTCCCTTGCTCTGGCCTCCCATTACCATTCTCACATTACTGAGGATTCCCCATCTACATTTTTTTTTTAACCCAAACAGGGCTTTTGGCCCAACATTTTCTCCTAACTCTTGCTCATCGGGATAGAAACTTCAAGCCCTCAACTACCTCTCTGCACCGCCCAACAGGAGTTCCGCTGAGACCCAACAAGCCCCACCTGTTGCAGGGGAAGGAACCTCCAAGATCTGATATTTTCTGACATTTGGTACATTATTTAAATCTTGTGGTTCCAGGGCTTCCCTGAACCAGGGAAATGTATTTTCCATTCCCATCTCTCATCCCCAAGCCTCCCAAGAAGTTGGACACAGTAGTCATCCCAACAGAGCTTTCCACAACTGCTGTGACCTGGGCCTGGATTTCAAGAAAGGCATGAAGATTGTGAAAGATGATCTAGTGCTTAGGGTGTTGGTCTGGGATTCAGGAGACCCAGACTCAATTCTTTATTTTGCCACTGACATTCTGCATGACCTTCAGCAAGTCATGCGGGGAGGAATAGCTCAGTGGTTTGAGCATTGGCCTGCTAAACCCAGGGTTGTGAGCTCAATCCTTGAGGAGGTCACTTAGGGATCTGGGGCAAAAATCAGTACTTGGTCCTGCAGTGAAGGCAGGGGGCTGGACTCAATGACCTTCTGAGGTCCCTTCCAGTTCTAGGAGATTGGTATATCTCCAATTATTATCATCATCTTTTTTTTATCTTTAAGTCACTTGGTCTTTCTGTGCCACGCTCCCACATCTGCTATAGACCCAGCTGGATAAAAGGTGTGAACCAGGTGGGAGAACAGGAGTCAACACTCCAGGAAAATGCAAGTGCTGGTCCATCTCTTTCTCCTCAAAAGAATAATTTTTAGAAGTCTGGGTCACCAGAGACTGAACTAATGATTGCACACACAATACCATCCCTTCTCCCCTCCTTGTGAGTGATCACAGTCCAGCCTCACAGAACAAATATGCAGGGGGGAAGCGGTTAACAAGATATTCAGATACTTCACATTTGTTTCCAAAATTTGGAGCCCACAATCTGAAAGCATCACAAATATCAGACACCACCTGTAAGTCCTTGCGTTTCTGCACTCACACATCCTATTCACCTCAACTGAGCTGCCTATCGATGCTCCTTTTCCAACATGTAAAAATCACAGCTTATTCAGTACAAAATAACTACTGTATGATAAAAACTACAAGCATATCATTCAAATGCTTTATTGGTCAAATAGATGGATGCTTTTATTAGTTCAACCTTTTTTGTAATGGAGTGCCACTGATGACCCAGTGTTAGCCTCATTCCCTGCTATTAATCACACTTCTAAGAGCTCATTTTGTTTTAAAATCTTAAGAAATTGCTATAATTTAAAGACATGGTGTCTACATAATGGGAAATGCTTCACAGATTGTATCATTTCATATAATACCGTATTTTTATGGGAATGCTGACCACGATACCGAGGTATTACAAAACTTGAGTACAAATACAAAGAAAACCTAAATGTAAACTTTCTTTTGTATTTTGGCTTGCCACATCTATAATATTTTAATCATACCCTTTTGGGAGTTGCAGAATTCACATGTATATGGCTTACATAGATTTACAGTATAACAACATTCCCTGAACAACTGTAAATACAATAAAATAAATTAGGATCCCTAATACGAAGACTTTGTCAAGATACGTTTAAACAAAATTCAACATAATGGCCTCACTCTTTCAAGTACCGTGTAATCTCTATGCCTTGTCTGTTCAGAAAATAAGAATTGAGGCTGTCTCTTTATTGTAAGCAACTTCTACAATGAACTAGAAGCGTCTTGCAAATTCACCTACTACAGTGAGATTTAAATTAATATAAACGATGGTCTTAACCCATAATTCTTTGCATTATTTAAACATACTTTGCAAAATGTTTTGACAATGTTGACGCTAACAGCAGGGAAAACACATTTAAGACCCAAATGTAAAAGCAACAGCAAAAACCTTCCATTTTGCAAATGTAAAGTAAAAAGCATCTTTAAACATCTTCTTAGGAAAAAAAAATGTCGTGCAATTATGTTGTAACACAAAAGAATGTTCTTTTCTCAGTTCTCTAACAAGATATTAGTACCTACTGGCCTTATGAATACTGTGTATAAATCACATCATATTCAGAGTTTCTGAATTAATTATAATAGGAGCTGGAGAGAAATGTTAACTTTCCAGGTTGTTGCTAAGGATTAGCTCTTGTTTACAATTCTATATTTATAGAACAAGAAAAATTTGTCAACTGAAGGGCAAAGAGGAATGCAACTACAGAAATGTAGCCATGATATCAAACAAATCAGATGCTGCACCCATTTATTGGAAAGGAAACCATTTATAACGTGAAGATGCAAATGAGTCTGAGAATAGAAATCTGCTTTTTATTTCCATGCATTCAAGATCACTAGATGTTATTTTATAAGAAATTATGTTAACATTTCTCATACCCTTAACCCAAGTCTGAGGTTTTGAAAACAACATCTGTGTAACAGGTAGCATTTGTGTGGGGCGCTGGATAGCTTAGGACAGGGGTAGTCAATTTTTATTTTTATTTTTTGGTCAAGGTCCAAATTTCTTGGTCAAGGTGTAGTCAAAGTCCAGACTCCAGAGAAGAAAATAAAAACAACAACAAAAATGATAATAATAAATAAATAAAGAGATTTTGGGATCAGTTCATAAGAGTCTGGTGGTCCCATCTGACCCACAGACCACCTATCGACCATCCCCGGCTAAGAGGGTTGATCATGGGACATAGAACCTTTCACCTACACATCCAGCCAGCTAGGTAGTGACCTGAAGTTATTGGATGATGGCCGTTTAACAGCTTATGCAAAAGGAGTTTGGCAGTTTCATATCATAGGTACCTCCATCATAAATAATATTGATAGCTTTGTGGTGCATCATGGCAGAAATGCAAGGGTTATGGACCTAATCCAACCCCCACTGAAGTTAACAGAAAGGCTCCTGAATGAATATGAGAGAGTAGTCTGGTCTCCACCCCTACAGATGCTTGCTCAGGTCAGAGTTGAGACACACTGGCAGAACTGGGTGGGGAACCCTGCAAAGCTATTACTCTTGTTCTATGGATAAACAAAGCACTTGGCCTCCAACACTTCCATGTCTTTTCTTTTTGCAAACAGGTTGCCCACTAAAGTTAAGGTTGCAAAACCATTTCCATTTGGACACATTATTTTTAAAAACACTCACGGCATTGAGACATGCACTCGCTTTCACGCTTGCTCCAATGTTTATTTATACTGTATATGGAAAGCTCAACAAAAATCTCTTCAGTGGTTTCTGGAGAAGTGGGTGGAATAATGCATTTTCCTACTAAACAAAATTCTAACCACCAACTTCTTAACAGGGTGATTTGCAGAAATGCTGAGCACCCTATCATAAACAGATAGCTAAGGGTTAATGTCTCTTTCACCTGTAAAGGGTTAACAAACAGGGAACCAAACACGTGACCAGGGGACCAATCAGGAGACAAGATACTTTCAAATCTTGGTGGAGGGAGGCCTTTGTTTGTTTTTTGGGGTTTTGCTTTGTTCTCTCTGGGCTCTGAGAGTGACCATACGTACCTACAGGCTCTCTAATCTTCTATTCCAATTTTGTGAGTACAAAAGTAGAAAGGCGGTATAGTCTTTTTATTTGTTTTCCTTTATTTGCAAATGTGTAGTTTGCTGGAAGAATTTTAAATTGTATTTTGCTGGGGGGGGGCTTCTTTCTAGTTTCTATAAGCTGACAGACCTGTTAATATTCCATCTTGAATTTACAGTGATTTTCTTTATTCTTTTTTTCTTTTATTACAAGTTTTGCTTTTAAGACCTGTCTGATTTTTTTTCCCCTTGTTGAGGCTCAAGGGAATTGAGTCTGTACTTAACAGGGAAGGAGAAGGGAGGGGAAGGGTGGAATCCCTTTGTTTTAGATTCACGGAGCGTGAATCTGTCTGTCTCTCCAGGAGACCTAATTTCTCTGTGTTGTGATTCAAGGAGTTTGAATCACAGTAATCTTCCAGGGTAACCCGGGGAGGGGAAGGCTGACAAAGGCAACAGTGAGGAAAGGGGTTTACTTTCCTTGTGTTAAGATCCAGGGGGTCTGGGTCTTGGGGGTCCCCAGGGAAGGTTTTGGGGGGACGAGAGTGTATCAGGCACTCGAATTCCTGATTGGTGGCAGCTTATCAGATCTAAGCAGGTAATTAAGCTTAGGGGAATTCATGCTAGTACCCCAACTTCTGGACTCTAAGGTTCAGATTGGGGAAAGATACTATGACACACCCACAATTGCGAGTGTCCAATCCCTCTGAAGAATCCAGCCCATAACTCGTAATAAGAGGGGTGCATTAGATTGGCTTTAATGGAAACATATTCAGTCTCCCACTGTTGACATAACCTGGGGTGTCAGGGTGTCAGTGTTGACATAACTAGGTGTCAGGGTGTGGCTGGGACAATATGCATGTATTAGATATTTTACAGGGGCGTGTACAATGTATGCGAACACACACAGCAACAGGCTCTAATAAAACTGCCTTAACATCAGAGACAGAATAAAGTTCTCCAAAACACCCACAGATTATTTTCAGGATTTTTTCCGCTGTAGCTTCTTTCTGGAAATTACTATGTTTCACAATACTCAACAAATTTTTAAATTTTGATGCATTTTCTTTACCACTCGTTCAAAAAAATGCGTATGCCCAATCTGTACTATTTCTGTGACTAGGGACAGAACTGCAGTAATTGCATGTGCAATGAGTCAGATAAAAATGTAGCCACCAAAAGGAAGGTCCTCTGAAAACCAGGCCTTTATTTCTTTCCCATTGGTATGTGAAGACCTACAGAGAACACCCTTAATGCTAGAGTAGCAATAGCACCACCAGCAGCAGCAAGTATAACCAAACTGTGCTGAGGTAGCTTTCCTATACTGTTTAAGGAAACAAAATGACCTCTGCAAAATCCAGGGTGTCCAACCTGTAGCCTAATGGCCAATTTGTAGCTTCCAGGCTCTACTCTGTGGCCTTCCAGGGGCAACTGTGTCAAAAAGAATGTTTCTGAATTTTCTAAGGGGAGGATGTAAGCGGCATTACTAAATCTGCTGCATCCCCAAGTGCCACTCCTTTTGAGCCAGAGGAATACTCTGAGCTGTTGCTGTCCTCCTCCTGCTGTAGCTGCTCCCCTGCTGCCTGGCTCCTGTACTGCAGAGATGAGAGAAGACAGTTCTTGCTCCACTGCCTGCTTTCCTGCTGGGCTGCGGGAATGTCAGGCAGGGTCAGGTAGGAACTGTATTGCTTGGCACTATACTATGATCAGGGACAGCAAAAGGATAGCTCACTTCCATGCACAGTCACCCATGGCAGTCTAGTAAGAGGGAAAGAAGAGGAGCAACTCAGAACTAACAACCTGATTCTCAGCCTCAGCCCAGGGTACAGCAGCCTCGGGGCTGATCTAATTTGCACCAGTTAACAACAGCCCTTTAGGGACCATATGCCAGCTGCGAATGGCCAGATCATAATGTGTTTCAGCCACTCCCTCTTTCTACCCTTGATATATTCCCTGCCTCAGGAGCTGAACAGTTAGAGTGGTTTCCAATCACTTTGCAGAATTGTGCCCCTTTGACCTCTTTGAAAGAGCATGTTTGGCCCTCGGACTGGAGGATCTGGACACCACTGTGCTAGGTGGAAGCTATTCTATGCTTATGAAAATTAGCTCTTTGCTGCCAAACATCGAGCAGTGTGCACAGTCAGTATTATAGCCTGTGTTGTTCCTTATATGGCCAGAACTGTGGGGCTCCTGTGTTCATGTCTGAAATCTGTAGTTAAATACATTATTAGACCATCTCCATCTACATGCAGGTGCATGGTTAGACAGGTGTTCTTGTTGCTGAATACAGCACAGCTGATGCATAGGCTTCCTGCTTAAGAGATCTGAGAGAGAAAAGAATATACCAAATTTAAGGACCAAAAAGAAGAACAGAATATTCAGTGTCAGGCTGTGCAATGGTAAGATAATGTGCACACTGAATCTGACTGTGCAAAGCTGACATCAGAGACCATATGATCTCTTATTTTGAGATTAAAATTGTTTGTACGAGTCAAAGCAGAATAGGAATAACAAGGCATACAACTTATATTGCTCTACACTGCAGCCACATATTCAGCCGTCTCAACCACATTCTTTGAGTAAACACAGCTTTAAAAGAAAACAGCCAGAGTGAAGAACTTCTGGAAAGCTGCTGCATCTGATCATGCATGCAAGAGTTCTCCTATTGCTTCCTTCCAGTGTTTGGAAAAATAAAAAGAAGACACCCAACACACCACTAAGCAAGCATAATACCTACAAAAGTGCTATTCGTTTAAACAGGTTACCATGCTACCTGAGCCTTAGAGGGAGGTCTATGAGCTATAATGAGTGCATCTTCTTTTCTACGATACACAGCAGAGCTCAATTAAATGAGCAACTGTAAAGGAAACAACTGATAAAGGAATTAATGCTCTCTGTGCCAAATCTTATCATCATCTAGGATAACAAACCCATGTCAAATGTATAACTGCTAAAAGGGTAAAAAAATAAAAATTTTAGACATTCAATCCTAAACTACATTATGTAAAATTATCATCAAAAGTCTAAAATTCCTTTATTTAAAACTGCTAGATAAAGATCTATGTTTCTAAATATCAGGGGGTAGCCATGTTAGTCTGTATCCACAAAAACAACAAGGATGCATCTGAAAAAGTGAAGTTTTTTACACACAAAAGCTTATGCCTATATAAATCTGTTAATCTTTAAGGTGCCACCGGACTCGTTGTTGTTTTTATGTTTCTAAGGTACCTCTACTACCATAGTATCTGAATGCATAACACTTTTTAATGTATTTTTACTCCCAGCACCCTGTGAGGTAGGGAAGTACTGTCATTCCCATTATAGAGATGAAGAACTGAAGCCCAGAGCACCTAGACCATGATCACACAGGAAGTCTGTAGCAGAACTGGAAAGTGAAGACCAGGTCTCATGTGTCCAAAACTAGTTTTTTAAACACTAGACCATCTGTCCTCTGCAGAGAGGCAAAGAAATATTATAGATATTAAAATCCTGTGTGACTGGGGCTAGTTTCATTAGGCAGATGAGTTAGCCCAACACTAAACCTGCAAGCAAAGCAAGAACAGAAGCAAGCAAAACCTGGGAGCTGGCCTGCATCCAGTTACAGTGGAAGGAGGAACGGCAGCAGAGGACAACCTCATGTCTCTTCCTATGTGGGTAAACGATAGATCTACACTGTGTGCACACCCACTGGATTCCCCTGGCATCCTCCAAGTTCACTATCTACTCCACTGATCTACAGAGGCTAAAGAAAGCTCTTTCGTGGCGATCAAGGAGATATAGAATCCTCGTGAACAGGCTGTTCAGTTCTGGATGCCAACCTCCTCGACCTCAAACGCTGAAAACATGCAGCTTTTGGCCCTAATGTGCCTGCATCCACAGTGCCTGAGGATCAGTGACACAGAAAAAAATCACCTAGATGCCATAGTGACTGATTAAAACACACACACACACACACACACACACACACCATTTTGCACAGTGTGCTGCTCCACCCCTGCTGGGATCATGCCCTTAATATAATAGGGTGGCCACTGATGGCTCTCCCCCTTGTTGGCATGAATTTCTGAAATAACATGGGCCTGCCTCTGCCTGCGTGATCCCAGCAGGGGTGGAGCAGCAAACTCCAAAATGGCATTCTCCATGGTGATACTGGACAAAATCAGGTCCAGTTTTTTGTTAGTACAGGAAAGAGACAAACCTTACAAAAACAGGCCAGTCCAGCTTACAAGCAGACGAATGGCCTGAATACTCTCTCTCTCTCTCTCTCTCTCTCTCTCTCTCACACACACACACACACACACACACACACACACACAATGTACACATTACTTTCCATTCTCTAATCTTTGCTGCACCCTTCTACGTTAAGTACTATTATTCCCATTTTACGGAGGTGTTAGCCGAGGCATAAGACATTACAGGTCTGACTTAGAGTCCACTGAAGTCATTAGAATGTCTCCAAAGTATTACAGATGGCATCCAGTCCAGGCTGTTGCTAATGGAGTGTTATTCCCTATAATGCGTTTCCATTTAATTTTAAAAGCCTCAAAGAGCACACTCCCAAGAGCATGCCTCTTGCCATGCTCTTGGGAGAAAGACAAGGGTTACGAATGTCCACGTTTCTTTTTAATTGTACAAGAACATATCTTTCACCTAGCTAGGCACTAAAGCCGCCCACAAAGTATGGCAGAAATTACTTTGCTCCTCAAAAATCAGTATTTTGCTCACTTGTTCCCTGCCACTTCTCTCCACCTCTGTTTGAACTGCCCACATTCTAGAATTGTGTCTTCCGCCTTCGTGTGCATGCAGGTCTGTCTCCACAAGTGACAGCAACGGGAGTCCAGACTACAGCTTGGCTAGAATTGGGGAACTTCCTTTTCTTCAAAAAAATGCACATGTAAGTTTTTGTGGCCAATCCCTTCTACGAACTTTACATCAGGAAATTTTGATGGAGGCTAAACTTCAGGTGATTTTAATCTAATTTGCAGGAAGCATTTGCAAAGCCCATGTTGTGTGAATTTCAGCACACGCAACAACCTGCAGGCCATTTCAGATAGAATATGCAGTAGTGGTGGTGGTCTCACAAGTGTAAATAGGCTTAAGGGATTAAACACAGGCCTGTGAGAGAAACTCCCAAATTCTAT